>NW_028270141.1:54448930-54602836 GCF_037043375.1 Chiloscyllium plagiosum
TTTGCATCCTGAATTGCTTTCTCAGTTTTCTGTCACTCTCTCTATCTCAGTGTCTAGCTCCTCTCTTTTTGTCCCACCTCTGGACCCCTCACTATCTCTCCCCCTTTGCTCAGTCTTTCCATCTCTCTCACACTCCCTCTAGCAGTGTCTTCTTTCCCGTTTTTTCTTCTTTCTCCATTCTCTTTCTGCTTCTATTTTTGTAAAGATCTTATCCACATAATGACACTTCATCACCTCAGATGAGGCATTATTGATTTGTAATATCTAGTTATTGTAGGGGAAATGGGAGATCTCTATACTAGATAACTTCTGTGTGTGAGAGAATAGAATTCGTCAACCTGGGAATAGCTTCACTTTGCAGTGGGATGGATATTTCCATAGTTTAGGCTAAAAGCATCTTTCTACGATCTTCTCAGTAATTGTCACTCAGCAGTTCTGGCTAAACTGGGAATGTGGGATAACCTTTCCAGTCTCCCAGCAATGCACTGTTCCTGATTCACCATCCCTCTACTGCAGCAAAAGAAAGAACAGTGTGCTAACTACTAACTCAGGAGGTCTCTTAAATGACCCCCACAGAACCATAAGGAGAGGAGGGAAGCGTACTGGGAGTGAGTGTTGGCTCTCAGCAGCCAGTCCCTTGTCCTAGTCCAAGCCCCTGTCATGAATTACTGCAGATCAGGACTCCACATGCACACCACATCAACAGGCTGCCACATTGATACTGGGTGACTTAGACTTCTTATTTGCCTGCCTTTACCCATTTAAATGCCTTGAGTGATTGTGAGGCAGGAAGGTACCACCCAGAGCTTAAATAGAACAATTTTGAGAAGAATGTTGTGTTCTGGTCCACCGCCATCCAACAAATTATTCCCTCAAGTACACCTATCTACAGAATCAGACAAGATGTCCTGTGAAGCCTATCTCAATATCAGAGCAATTTGCTCCATCTTTTCTCAGGCAGTGGTGAGTTGCCAGTTTAAAGGAGATTATAGCTTGCTAAACACCTTGTTAACAGCGCATCTCGCCTCATTAATAGTCAGCTTCTTACCTTACCAAATGTATGAAACAAGGTAGACGTTGGGAAATTTTGACATAGAGGTCAGGGCAGGCACCTGGGCACTTTAGCTAACCACTGGCTGTGAGGAGTCTCCATGTTGGTCACCAGCATCTCAGGGCACAATCCATGGCCACCAGCTGCACGGACCCCTTGTGCACAGACATTGCACCCGCCATTTGCCAGCCCTTCATGATCTTCCTGCCACCTTTCCATTCCACTTTGCAGGACTCTCAGGAAGCACAGAATTACATTGCAGGATGCATGGGAAACTAGCATTGAGAGACGGCAACAGGGACACTTGATGCAAAGGGATAGGCACCCAGCTCATAGATGGGACAAGCCTGCATTTCAGGGTCACTTCCTTGCTTGCTGTCTCACTTAGTGGCTACCAGCTTGCTCACAGTCTGGCAGTACTGATTGGTGCTATCAGACAACCAAGCAGCTTGCCTTTCCTCAGTGTCTTATGAGACTTGTGAGGAGTCTAATGTTGAGTACCTTTTCGCTAATCTGGCTCTTTCTGCCCTATTGTGGGTTAAATCTTCCCTGTAATGAATGAAAGAGAGGGATAGAGTGAGGTGAAAGTGAGTAGCATGACTATTAATGCTGGTGCAGATAAGAGAAAGATGGTGAAGTGATCAAAGAGAATAAGGAGGCAGCACAGAGCGCTTGTAGGGCTCTATAATGTTAAGCACATTTGGTAAGATACAGTAACAAATCTCACAAGGACTCAAGGTGCAAATCCTTCCAAAAAAACAGTGCAGCTTGTGTGATGTCAAAACAAGCAAAAGGCACACATATTTTCTCTCAACATATTTAAATTATTGTCTCCCTGTGGTAATGAGTTCCATATTCTCACTGCTCTTTGGGTAAAGAAGTTTCTCCTGAATTCTCTAATGGATCTTGGTGACTGTATTAATTGATGGCTCCCAGTTCTGACTTTCCATAAGAGGAAACATATTCTCTGTGCCCCTACTGTCAAAAGCTTAGATATTTTTGAAGAGTAGTTACTGTTGTAATGTAGCAAACATGGCAGTTAATTTGTATGCAGCAAGCTGCCAAAAACAGCATTGGGATAATGTAGTGAAGCTGGTTAAGGGATAAATATAGACACAAAGGACTTGGGAGCAGGAGTAAATATTGAGCCTTCTGCCATAGCATTCAACAAAATGCTTGCGGAATTAGCTCAAATCTCTCGTTTGACCCCGATAACCATTATTCCCTTCTGGAACATAAATCCACTTAACCTTGAATGTATCCTAATGATACAGACTACCATTTTTTTTTGGAGAAGAGCATACCACAAGTTAACCATGCTTTGAAAGAGAGGAGTGCTCCATATATCTGTCTAAAAGGACATTGTAAGTTTTAAAGCTCTCTCATTCTTTCACTATGTTCTCCAGTTCTAGGGGAGAAGATAGGGAAGGGGGAAACATCCTCCCAATATTCTGCCTTACAAGTCCCCTCAGGATCTTCCATGTTTCAGTATGATCATTCCTCATAACTCTAAACTCTGAAGAGAATAGGTCCAATCTATTCAACCCTTCTTCATAAGATGATCCTTTCAGAGCAGCACTCTGTCAAGAGAACCTTCTCTGAACTGCTTCCAGGAAAGTAGGTAAAAACAATGACTGCAGATGCTGGAAACCAGATTCTGGATTAGTGGTGCTGGAAGATAAAGGGGGTGCAGTGGTAGTCTGGCGCACTGACCTCTACACCGCTGAAGCCAAATGCCAACTCGAGGACACCTCTTCCTACCACCCCCTCGACCATGACCCCACCCCCCATCACCAAACCATCATCTCCCAGACCATACAGAACCTCATCACCTCAGGAGATCTCCCACCCACAGCTTCCAACCTCATAGTCTGGGAACCCCACACTGCCCAGTTCTACCTTCTTCCCAAGATCCACAAGCCTGACCACCCTGGCCGACCCATTGTCTCAGCATGCTCCTGCCCCACTGAACTCATCTCTACCTACCTCGACACTGTCCTATCCCCCCCTAGTCCAGGAACTCTCCACATACGTTCGAGACACCACCCACGCCCTCCACCTCCTCCAAGACTTCCGTTTCCCTGGCCCCCAACGCCTCATCTTCACCATGGATATCCAATCCCACTGCACCTCCATTCGCCATGACCAGGGCCTCCAAGCCCTCCGTTTTTTCCTCTCCCAACATCCCCAACAGTACCCTTCCACCAACACTCATTCGTTTGACCGAACTGGTCCTCACCCTTAACAATTTCTCCTTCGAATCCTCCCACTTCCTCCAGACCAAAGGGGTAGCCATGGGCACACATATGGGCCCCAGCTATGCCTGTCTCTTTGTTGGCTACGTAGAACAGTTGATCTTCCGTAATTACACTGGCACCACTCCCCACCTCATCCTCAGCTACATTGATGACTGCATTGGCGCCACCTCATGCTCCCGCGAGGAGGTTGAGCAATTCATCAACTTCACCACCACATTCCACCCTGACCTTAAATTTACCTGGACCATCTCTAACACCTCCCTCCCCTTCCTGGACCTCTCCATCTCCATTAATGACGACCGACTTGACACTGACTTTTTTTACAAACCCACCGACTCCCACAGCTACCTGGATTACACCCCTTCCCACCCTACCTCTTGCAAAAATGCCATCTCATATTCCCAATTCCTCTGCCTCCGCCGTATCTGCTCCCAGGAGGACCAGTTCCACCACAGAACACACCAGATGGCCTCCTTCTTTAGAGAACAGGAGAATCGATTCTCCTGTTCCCTGGATGCTGCCTGATCTGCTGCGCTTTTCCAGCAACACATTTCCAGCTCTGATCTCCAGCATCTGCAGACCTCACTTTCTCCTCCTTCTTTAGAGACCACAATTTCCCTTCCCACGTGGTTAAAGATGCCCTCCAACGCATCTCGTCCACATCCCGCACCTCTGCCCTCAGACCCCACCCCTCCAACCGTAACAAGGACAGAACGCCCCTGGTGCTCACCTTCCACCCTACCAACCTTCGCATAAACCAAATCATCCGCCGACATTTCCGCCACCTCCAAAAAGACTCCACCACCAGGGAAATATTTCCCTCCCCACTCCTTTCCGCCTTCCGCAAAGATCGTTCCCTCCGTCTCTACCTGGTCAGGTCCACGCCCCCCTACAACCCACCCTCCCATCCTGGCACCTTCCTCTGCCACCGCAGGAACTGTAAAACCTGCGCCCACACCTCCTCCCTCACCTCCATCCAAGGCCCTAAAGGAGCCTTCCACATCCATCAAAGGTTTACCTGCACATCCACCAATATCATTTATTGTATCCGTTGCCCCCGATGCAGTCTCCTCTACATTGGGGAGACTGAACGCCTTCGAGCAGAGCGCTTTAGGGAACATCTCCAGGACACCCGCACCAATCAACCACACTGCCCTGTGGCTCAACATTTCAACTCCCCCTCCCACTCTGCCGAGGACATGGAGGTCCTGGGCCTCCTTCACCGCTGCTCCCTCACCACCAGATGCCTGGAGGAAGAACGCCTCATCTTCCGCCTCGGAACACTTCAACCCCAGGGCATCAATGTGGACTTCAACAGTTTCCTCATTTCCCCTTCCCCCACCTCACCCTAGTTCCAAACTTCCAGCTCTGCACTGTCCCCATGACTTGTCCAACCTGCCTATCTCCTTTTCCACCTATCCACTCCACCCTCCTCCTTGACCTATCACCTTCATCCCCTCCTCCACTCACCTATTGTACTCTATGCTACTTTCTCCCCACCCCCACCCTCCTCTAGCTTATCTCTCCACGCTTCAGGCTCTCTGCCTTTATTCCTGATGAAGGGCTTTTGCCCGAAACGTCAATTTTACTGCTCCTTGGATGCTGCCTGAACTGCTGTGCTCTTCCAGCACCACTAATCCATAATCATGCTTCCAGTATAGTATCTTTCCTTTCAAATAAGGAGACTGATAGTGTGCATAGCACTCTAGAGTGATCTCAACAATGCACTAATCAATTTTCCTTGTAAAAAAAACAATATTTCATTTGTCTTCATTACTTGCTGTAGCTGCATACGAACATTTTGTCATTCCTCAACAAGCACACCCAGATCCCTTTGTACCACCACAATCTCACTGCAGTCACACAATGTACAACTTTTCTTCTTACCAAAGTGGACAACCTTCCATGCCCCTTATTATACTTCATTTCCCAAATTTTTGCCTCCTCATTTGAAATGCCTATACCTTGTATTCCTTTACAGACTCTTTACCATTCTCTTGATAACTCCCTATCTCAGTGTCATCAGCAAATTTAGCTAGAATATATTCAGTCCTTTTACCCAGAGAATCCAGCTCTTCTTCCAAGGAATGTTGTTGGATTTTGTCCACCTGAGAGGTCAGACAAGGGTTCAGTGTAGCAACTAATTTAAAAAACAGCTCGCTTGACAGTCTAACATTGTCTCAGTGGTGAACTGCAGTGTCAGACTGGATTACCTGCTCAAGTAGTTGGTGCAGGATTTGGTCCTACGGCCTTCCATTTCACAAACAAGAGCACTAACACTGAGCTATCATTGAGAGTCCAACCAGATTGTGTATGGAACAGTGTTTAGGCCCCTGAGCATTTATGTTTGTGAGTTCACTTCCCAGATAATTATGTTCTAGTGTTCATTATCCTTTGTGCACGTTTTAGTATGTTTGATGTTAAGTGTATATGTGTTAGTCTGTTCGCTGTCCAGTGCACTTGATGGAATATCTACTGCCCTGGTACATGTAGCAGTGTCAGCTACCTGATGGAGGAGCAGCACTCTGAAAGCTTCCAAATAAACCTGATACATGTGTTTGTGTCTTCACTGCTGTCAGCACATTAGCATGTACATATCCCTGCGTATATGTCAGCGTGTTCACTGCTAAGACTAAGTATTAGCAAGTTTACTGCCCTAAGTTTATGTTAGCATGTCCACTCACCTGAGCATATTGTTAGTATGTTCACTGCTCTTATGTTCGTTACCTTGAATATACAAGTTAACATGTTCATTACCCTGAGAACATGTTAACAGCTCTAGGTACATGTGTTAGTATTTTCCCTGCCTGACAAAATGCTTGCATGTTCTTTGCCAGGAGTACAGGCACTCACATTCCCTCATCTGCACATATGCACTCATGTACCCTGCCCTGAATACACAGGCTCACATTTCCTCCCCCAAGTACACACACTCCCATTCCTCGTCCAGAGCATCGTGCTGGAGTATCGCTCCTATACAAGCCTCATCAAGTTTGTCTGATTCTGATTTGCCCTCCTTTCATCTTAATAAAATATAAATAATTTTGTATTAATTTTTAAGAACTACCAGAGTGATGACATTGAAACTCATGGTGTAGCATGTATTTGAGATAACCGAACAATTGTTAAAAAAATTCAAACATTTAAGGGACACAGCAGGACAAAGCAGCAAGTAGCAGATAAGCTGACACTTCACATGATTGTACCTCTGCACAATTCTAGCCTTATTACAAAAAGCAATGATTCAACAAGTGTTTGCTTTGGTATGATGTTAGAGTGAGAACGTTAAGGTGAGTTATTAATATTAACAAATATTAAGGTGAGAACTTTAGTCATTATAACTGACGGCTTTAAAATTGGCTTTGATGCCTATGAGTGTTGTTTCAAACTCTTTAATTGATATAGGTGATTCGTCATGTGAGACAATGTTTTAAGTACTGGGGACTATTTCACCATCATAGCAAAGAGTGTTTGGCCCAATCCATAAGGTGCCAGCCTGATTGCTCCGTAACTTGATGTGCTGGTATGTGTATTTGTGTGCATTACTTTAGGTTCAGAGTTTCACTCAAAATTTTATATCAAAGAATGAGGGTCATTGTGACCACTTTCATATCAAAGAATGGGGGTCATTGTGACCACTTTTCCCCTAAATGCCAACCAGAAGAGGCAAAATTGTCACAAGTCATTCAAATCTCTGATATGTAATCACATCAGCAGACTTCGCAATTTAAGACCAGATGCAATACTATTGACAGGATAAAAGTAGAATATCAGACAGCAGCACAAGCAACTTTAAGCAGGAAAACGAAACGGTTCTTCTAAAATCTCACATCAAGAAATCTAATGATTCCTTTCATGTTTTGCAGAGAAGAAAATCCCGCTATTCAGACCTGGATTTTGAAGTAAGCTTTCAGGATTTACAAATACAATTCACAATCAATGTTTGACATTGTATTAATTTCTGGCCCAAAAGTGCTAGGCTCCTAGCAAGATTGATCTAATTTGAAGAAATTGAGAATATAGCATGGATAAAGCTCTTCTTCCGTCCAACACCTTCTCAGTGCCTGTTTTGAAAACACCTTTCAATTCCTCGTCATTTCATGTTGAGAGATCATGAATTCATTATTTGTGAACTAAACTTCTGTGATGCAGTCCTTCCAAAATGAATGCATTCATATTTTGGAGAAACAAATCAATAGTACAAAGTAAACATAATATCATCTCACATATAAAATTCCTACACCTGCACTCTGCTCAGTAAAACATTTTGTGCAACTACTAATTAACTAATTAATTAATTAATTAATTAATTAATTAATTGGCACTAACTAATTCTCAACACTGACAGCTATTGGAATTTCTTTCCATATGTATCCTTGTAAAATCTGGTTTGTAAGTTAGCAAAGAACAGTACAGCACAGAGACAACCCACCAAGACTGTGCTGCCACTTGAGGCATTTCTAAACTAAAAACCTTTTGCCTGTACGCAGCCCGTATCGCTCTGTTCCCTTCCTTTTGATATATCTGTCAAGATGTCTCATAAACGTTGCTATTGTGTCTGCCTCCATGACCACCTCTGACAGCACATTCCAGTCACTTAGCACCTTTTGTGTAAAAACCTTACCTCTCAAATCTCCTTTAAACCCTTTTACCTTAGTCCCTTAGTAATTGATGCTGGGACAAAAGGGAACTGACTAACCATTCTTTCCATGTCTCTCACAATTTTGTAAACTTCTATCAGGTCACCTCTCATCCTTTGATGTTTAAGTGAAAACAAACTAAGTTTGTCCAATCATTCCTCATTGCTAATACCCTCCAAACTAGGCGACACCCTGGTTTCTGACTCTATACCATGTCCAAAGCCTTAATATCTTTCTGGTAGTGTGGTGATCAGGACTGAACACAATATTCCAATTTTGGCCTCATTACAGCTGCAACATGACTTACCAATTTTTATACTCTATGTCCTGAGCGATGAAGGTAAATGTGCCATATGTCTTCTTGACCACCTTACTATTCGTGTTGTCACTTTCAGGGAACTGTGGATCTGTAGGCCTAAATCCCTCTATATGTTGATGCTACTAAGGGTTCTGCCATTACTGTAAACCTCCCTCCTGAATTAGATCTTCCAAAATACATCACCCTTTTGGCTTTTTGATTTATTTTTTTTCTAATCTCATGAGCTGATTTGAGTACATTTTAACTAAGTTGAAGGTTTATTGTGAATCTTGTCGGTTTCCAGAAAGTCATGCACACAAGAAAGCGGCATATGGAATTATTTCAGGAGTTAAATCAAAAATTCCAGACACTGGACAGGTTCCGTGAGCCCCCAAGTACAAGCAGCATAGTAAGTATTGATTCATTTCCAAGTAGACATTTTTTTTAAAAGCTATTGCATTTGGCCTGTTTGTGCAACAATCCATATGTGCTCACCAGATCCTTCTGTTTGTTTCTACAGAATGAAAAAACATGGACTATCTCAGCAGCAGGGTATGAGAGGGGTAGTGCAAGTGTAAGTACAGCAACTCCATTGAATATATGTGCTTCTTCACAATTACATCCATAATTCCCTATTCTCATTAGACCATATCAGAATCTGACTTCTCTATCTCTGTGTACTCCAGAGGTTGCAAGATTAAATGCAGTGAAATGTTATGCCAGGACATCATTAAAGGATCCAAAAGTAGGGAGGTTATGCTTCAGCTGTACAAAGTGCTGGTGAGACATCAAAAGTACTGTACAGTATTGATCTCCTTATTTAAGGAAGAATGTAAATGGATTAGAAGCAGTTCTCAGAAGGTTTATTAATCTAATATCGAGAGTGATTGAGCTAAACTCTGAAGAAAGGTTGGAAAGTTCAGGCTTTAAGCTGGAGTTTAAATAATTAAGATGTGAAATGTATAAAATCCTGAGGAAGCTTGGCAAGGTGAATGAGCAGAGGAGAGCCTAAAACTGGGGGTTGGCCATAATCATATCGAATAGCGGAGCAGGCTGACAGTGCTAATTTGTAGGTTGGTGTGATATGTGAGTAAAAGATGTGACATGAATTAAAATGAGACTATCTGCAGGAAGGGAGAAACACGACAAAAGGTCTGTCAGTAATAATCCA
This sequence comes from Chiloscyllium plagiosum, assembly GCF_037043375.1. NCBI lineage: Eukaryota > Metazoa > Chordata > Chondrichthyes > Orectolobiformes > Hemiscylliidae > Chiloscyllium > Chiloscyllium plagiosum. Next base: position 54,458,349 of record NW_028270141.1, read on the forward strand.
AATTTTCTGACACCCTTCAGTGTAATAAACTATCCCATCCTTCTCAGAGTGTTAGCAAACAAAATTAATAACCCACACATTTAGGACAATAATAGAAAAGCTTTGTCAAAAAAAGGTAGGCTTTTAGGAGCATTTTTTTAGAATCCCTTTGGCCCAACATATCCATACCAACCCACGAAAGAGTAACTCACCCAGACCCAATATTTACCCCTAACTTAATGCAAATAACTTACACATCCCTGAACACTGTGGGCAATTTAGCATGGCCAATTCACCTAACCTGCACATTATTGGCTTGTGGGAGGAAAATGGAGCACCTGCAGGAAACCCATGCAGACACAGGAAGAATGTGGAAACTCCACATAGACAATCGCCTGAGGCTGGAATTGAACCCAGGTCCCTGGTGCTATGAGGCAGCAGTGCTAACCAAAGAGCCACTGTGCTGCCCCAAAAAGTGGTGAGGGAATGTAAATCTTGGTGAGAAAATGAGCCAAAGAGGTGTAGGGTGGAAGCCTAGAGTTTAGGCCTAAGCAGCTGAGTACAGAACAATCAATGGCGGAGCATTTAAAAACATGAATAATCAAAGGGTCAGGATTGGTAGAGCACAGATATCAAGAGGATTGTAGGACTACAGGAGATTACAGCGATAGGGAGGGGCAAATAGAGGGATTTGAAAGTAAGGATCAGAATGTTAAAAAGTCAACACTGTTGACAAAGGTCAGCATTCTTGTAAGACTTTAGTGACACACTTCAGAGGTTTAGCATATTGTGTGAGCTGTTTATTTAGCCACTTTGCAAGTGACAGCTTAATATTACATCAACCATAGATGTGATTTTTTTGGTCCTTGTTCATTCAGTTGAGACAGGTGACCTGTGAGATAGTTAACCCATTCATTGCACATTCAGTTTGTGCAAGATACAAACTCCCTTTTATTCAATGCAAATGTATCCCACAGTTCACCCATAATGACCAAAAGATTACAGATGCATATCTGCTGATTTCAAACAATGTATTTGACTGGTCACCATCAGGTTTCAAAGAGAAAAAATAAGTGTTTTTTAATAACTTGTTTAGCCATGTTGGTGTCATTATTAACACTTCTGGAGTACTGCGAACAGTTTTAATTTTTTAATCTATGAAAGGATATAATTTACATTTTAAGCAATTCAGAAAAGGTTCACTCAACTGATTCCTGTGACAAAGAACTTATCCCATGAGGATAGGTCAGACAGACTGGGTCTATATCCTGTTGGAGGTTAGAAGAACAGGAAGTGATCTTTTTGAAACATAAAAGTACCTGAAATGACTTGATATGGTGGCTGCTGAAAGGATGTTTCCATTTGTGGGAGGCAGATTAAAAATAGAGGACACAGTTTAAGTAAAAAGGGGTCTCACATTGCATGACAGAGAAAGGGGATGCTTTTTAAAGGAGTTATTCATCTGTGGCCAGAGCACAGTAGAGGCAGGGTAAATTATTTCTGAAGGCAAAGGTAGATAGGTTTGTGACTCGCAAGGGAGTCGGTGGTTATTGGCACAGGTAGGAAACTAGAGATGAGACCATAGTCAGATCAGATACGATCTTGTTGAAAAGAGAAGCTGGCCAGAGGGGCCAAATGATGTGCTCCTAATTTTTATGTTTGCGAGTTTGGAGCCATTACATATTAGTAACATAGTAACAGTCCTTTTATGAAATGAAAATTGATACCTGCAATTTCTGCCAGGTGAGAATATTTGGGAGTTATAGAAGGTGTGTCATTGGAGTTAACTAAAAAACAAGCTTTCTACCCTTATTCAATCCGTATCCCTCTATTCCCTCCCTATTCATGTTCATCCAGATGCCTCATAAATGTCAACAATGTGCCTGCTTCCACCACCTCTTCTGGCAGTCTATTCCAGGTTCCGACCATTCTCTGTGTGAAAAACTTGACTTGCACATCTCCCTTAAACTTTCCCCCTCTCACCTTCAACATGTGCCCCCTTGTAATTGAAACTTCAACCCTGGGAAAAAGCCTTTGACTATTCACCTATGCCTCTCATAATTTCATAGATCTCTACCAGGTCTTCTCTCAGCTGCTGTCTTTCCGGAAAGACCAGAAAGCAATTCTGGTCTTTTTAACTTTCCACATAACTAATGCCCTCGAGACCAGGCAACATTCTGGAACCTTCTTTGAACTCTTTCCACAGCTTCCATGTCCTTCTGGTAGTGTGGTGACCAAAACAGCACATGATACTCCAAATGCGACCTAACAAGGGTTTTGTATAGCTACAACATGGTTTGCCAACTTCTGTACTCCATATCTCGGCTGATGAAGGCAAGCATGCCATATGCCTTCTTAATCCCCTTGGCCACCTGTGTTGTCACTTTTAGGGAACTGTGGACCTGCACACCCAGATCCATCTGTATGTTAATGTTCCCCTGGGGTTCTGCCATTTACTGTATAATTCACACCTAAATTTGATCCTCCAAAATACATTACCTCACGTTTGGATTAAGCTCCATCTGCCATTTTTGTGCCCAAGCCGCCAATCTATCTATATCCTGTTGTAACAGTTCACAATTGTCCACCCTGTCAGCAACTCCACGAATCTTCATGTCATCTGCACACTTACTAATCAGCTGACCACATTTCCTCCAGATCATTTATATATACTACAAACAACAGAGGACACAAGAGTGATCCCTGTGCAACACCACTAGTTACCAGTCTTCATTCTGAAAAAGAGCCTTCCAACGCTACCCTTTATCTTATATGATCACACCAGTTTTGTATCCATCCAGCCAGCCCACCCCAAACCTCATGTGATTTTAGTTTTGTGCCATGTGGGACTTCATTATATTGACATTCTCTAGAGTATTCACACACTCATCCCTGACCTCAAAATCAGTCATATCCTTCTCGTTGGTGAAACTTTGTGGTAATTCTGGTTTTTTAAAGTCAGAGGGGAGCCATTCAGTCTGTCCTATTTAAATTTCACATCAGGACCACAGGTTCCACTCCCAGTTGTCATGGAGTGTAGATTTTAGCTCTCAAGGCCAGCATCCTTGGTCAGATGTGAGTTTTTGTAGGTGTACAATTCTCTCTGCTCTCTTCAAGTTGGTTTGGCTTTATTTCGCGCTGTTGATGTTGCATTATTGCAGTCTGATGGTCTCCTCCACTATGACGGGGACCTGTTATTCTCTCAAAGGGCAATAATTTTTCTTTAATGAGACAGTCACAACAATACTGCACACCGTAGTGGAATTTACTGGAATCAGGATCACAGAGTCGTACAGCATAGAAGCAGACCCTTCGATCTAAACAGTCCATGCCCAGTATGTTCCTAAACTAAACTAGTCCCACCTGCCTACTCCTGGCCCATTTCCCTCCAAACCTTTCCTATTCATGTACTTATCCAAATGTCTTTTATGCAATTCTCCTCCAACTGCCTTGGATATTGGGGGTGTAGGTAATGTATTAACATTGACTGCGGATTGATTAATGCACAAAAGACAGAGAGTTAGGATTAATGGAACTTTCTGAGGATGGAAAAATGTAACTAGTACAGTGTCACAAGGATCAGTCTTAGAGCGTCTGTTATTTACCATCTATATCTATGATTTAGATGAAGATCCAAGAGTGTAATATATTCAAATTATCTGATGATTCAAAAATATGTGGGAAGGCCTGTTGCAATGAGGACATAAATAATCTGCAGGGGGATATAGATAGGTTGAGTGAGTGGACAAAAACATGGCAGTTGAAGTTTGATGTAGAAAAATGTGAGGTTTAAAGAATGGTAGAAACAATCAAAAGGCAGATTATTTAAATAGAGAGTGTCCGAAAGTGCTAAACAGAGGAATCTAGAGATTAAAAATAGTGAATTCCTGTTACAACTGTACAGGGTATTGTTGAGGCTGTATCTGGAGTACTGTGTACAGTTTTGGTCCTACATTTAAAAATACATATACTGGCATTAGACAATGTTTGAAAGATTCACCAGGCTGACTCCTGACTTGAAGGAGCTGACTTAGCAAGAACTGATAAGCAGGTTAGATTTTTATTAATTTTAATGTAGAAGAATAAAGAATGATTTTATTGAAACATAAAAGGCCTTACAGGGTAGGTTTTGCGAAGATGTTTTCAACTCTGAGGAAACTGCAAACAAGATATAGTTACTGAATAAGGGATACTCATTTAAAACTGACATGTGAAGGGATTCCTTCTCCCAGAGGTTAATGAATTTCTGGAATTCTCTACCCCAGGAAGTTGTGGAGGTTAGATCACTGCAAGTATTTGAAGAGTAGGTAGATAGAATTTTGTAATGTCAGGAGGAATTGTGGCAGATTAGCCCTGATCTTGTAAAATGGCAAGAAATGATTGAGAGGCCGAATGGCGTACTACTGCTCCTATTTTTGATGTTCTTTTGTTTTAAATAGTGCACAGGAGCATCATCAAAGTATGATAGTTTTGACACAACCTTGCCATTTTTAATCAAGTATATTTTGCATCAGGTTTATTGTACACTACACAAACACACTGAAATAGCTGTGAAATTGAATAAAAGTATGGTGCAACAGAGTAGGCTGAATTATCTCCTCTGGCACTGTAACCGTTCTGTAGTTCTGCGAATCAATTTAAAATGGGTAGTGTAAGCACCTTTTTCTCCACATTAGTTTCATCAACTGCATGTTGGGGCAGACCTCATCAAAGTAGTCAATTTTAAGGAGAGTCTTAAAGACTTCAAGGAGATGAGAGCGATTAGGAGAATATTTCCAGAGGTAGGTCATTGTCTGCTGATGCCTTGACTGTGGTTAAAAGCCAGGGACCAGAAAGCAGAGATGATTAGATTAGATTACCTACAGTGTGGAAACAGGCCCTACAGCCCAACAAGTCCACACCGACCCTCTGAAGAGCAGCCCAACCAGAACCATTCTCCTACATTTATCCCTTCACCTAACACTACGGGCAATTTAGCATGGCCAATTCATCTAACCTGCACCCACAGGAAACTCACGCAGACATGGGGAGAACGTGCAAACTCCACACAGATAGTTGCCTGAGGCGGGAATTGAACCCGGGTCTCTGGCGCAGTGTTAACCACTGTGCCACCGTGCCGCTGTTGGGGAACAGTAGAAGCTTCACAAGATTAGAGTGATATGGGGAAGTGAAGACTTATGGAAGGACTTAAGGATGGCGGGAATTTTTTTTCATTCATACATGTAGCTGCTTTGAAACAATGTCCTTTTTGTATTTCAGTGTACTGTGTAAAGTGCCCTCCAGCAGTCTGAAAATTTCCAACTCAAACCAAGAACCACACATAAAGCTGTTTTAATGTCTCTCCACAGGACAACCCAACACCCAGCAAGCATGAATGGGACACTTATAAGAACCCCAGTGACTACCAACATTATTCACCAATGAACGTATTGAATGCAGAGGCAAAAGAGGCATTAGAATTAAGACAAGCGGAATGGGAAAAATGTATCTCTATGCCGTTAGACGTGCAGGAAGGGGATTTCCAAACTGAAGTTTAAATTGAAGTTGATCACAAGCTGAATCTCTTGCACTTCAAACATTTTTACAAAAGCCTGGTCTGTATGTCTGGACTCTCTTAGAGTAATTTAGGGACTTTATGCACCAGGAAAAGATGTCTATGTCTTTAACATTTCTCACTACCTTACTTAGTGAGATACAGGATGTACAATTATTACCATCATGTGTTGTACGTTAATGTGGAATGAATTGTAAGGTAATCTTTATAGATAAACCTCAAGCAAAGATATATGTTGTAATAGCTTCATTTGGTTTAGTTTTAAAAAGAAAACTTCACCATGAAGCACAATGTATATATTTATGCAGTTTTTAAGATTTATAACAGTCTGTTTGGCCATTACTACACTTTTTACTTTATAATATAAAAGCAAACAATTTTCTGTCATTTAAATGAATGGTTGTTGAACTATGTTCTTCATTGCTTTCAATGCAATAAAGTAATACTCTCACTTTTATATGAATAATATATTTCACATCTTTATTATTGCAGATGTCACACGAAAGCGCAGAAGTAGCTTTCTTGGCTGCAAACGTGTACAAAATATTTAAAATGCTGTATGGTGTAAATAAATTTTTGTCTACATATTAGTTTCATCTACTTCCTACATTTTTGTAGATAATTGAGAATCTGCTTTTGACAATTGTGTTCCAGAGTTATTTTACAATTATAGCCATGGAGCTAGACCAAGTTACACACCAAGTTAAAAACAGACATTCTCGATAAAAGACAGGCTCAAGGTTCCTATTACTTGCAGTTTTGTAATAGTGTTTAAGGTACATCTGCATATCAAAATCTGATAATCCAAGTTCATTTTTGATGGTTAAGGCGGCCTCAAGTTCCTCTTAGTAGCTCCTTTTATATTCTACCCTAGTCCAAAGTAATTTATGGAATATCCATCTCCCAAACTTTTCACTATTCATTGCAACCCATGACTCCTCCATGTTAAAGGTGAATTATTGCAGATGCTAGAAGTCTGAAGCAAACACAGAACACTGGAGAAACTCAGCAAGGAATCTCATGGAATCCAGAGGAAGCTGGAAGATTGGAAACACAATTGGCTTGATGATGGGAAGCAGAGGGTAATAGTGGAAAGATGCTTGACAGACTGGAAGCCTGTAACTAGTGGTGTGCCTCGGGTCGGTGCTGGACCCATTGCTGTTTGTTATCTATATCAGTGATTTGGAGAGAATGTACAAGGCGTGATTAGTAAGTTTGCTGAGATGACACTTAAATAGCTGGTATTGTGGACAGGGAAGAAGGTTATCAGAAATTGCAGCAGGACCTTGATCAGCAGGAGAAGTGGGCCAAGAAATGGCAAATAAATTTTAATATAGATAAGTGTGACATCTTGCGTTTTGGAAAGTCATCTAGGAGAAAGTGAGGACTGCAGATGCTGGAGATCAGAGCTGAAAAATGTGTTGCTGGAAAAGCGCAGCAGGTCAGGCAGCATCAAAGGAGCAGGAGAATCGACATTTCGGGCATAAGCCCTTCGATGCTGCCTGACCTGCTGCACTTTTCCAGCAACACATTTTTCAGTTTTGGACAGTCAAACCAAGGTAGGAGTTTCATGGTGAATGGTAGGGCCTTAAGGAGTGTAGTGGAACAGAGGGACCTTGGAGTTCAGGTGCACTGTTCTCTGAAAGTGGAATCACAGGCAGACAGGGCAGTGAAGAAGGCTTTTGACATACTGGCCTTCATCAGTCAAGGCATTGAATAGAGATGTTGGGAAGTTATGTTGCAGTTGTACAGGACATTGATGAGGCCACACTTGGAGTATTGTGTTCAATTTTGATCACCTTGCTCTAAGAAGGATGTTTTAAACTGGAAAGAATGCAGAAGAAATGTGCAAGCTTGTTGCCGGGACTCAAGGGTCTGAGTTACAGGGAGAGGTTGGTCAAACTAGGACTTTTTTCTTTAGAGCATAGGAGATTGAGGGGGGATCTTTTAGAACTGTATAAGATCACGAAAGGCATGGATAGGATGAATGCACTCAGTCTTTATCCCGGGGTTGGGGAACTGAGGACTAGAAGACATCAGTTTAAGATGAGAGGGGAAAGAATAAAAGTGAACCTGATGGGCAATGTTTTTACACAGAGGGTGATATGCATATGGAATGAGCTGCTAGCGGAAGTGGTTGAGGCAGATACATTAAAAAACTTAAAAGGCATTTGGACAAATACATGAGGTTTAGAAGGATATGGACCAAGTGCAGGGAAATAGGTTTGACGTGGATGGACGTTTAGTCGGCATGGACCAGTTTTGGCTAAAGGGCCTGTCTCCATGCTGTAGGACTTTTATGAATCTGGCAGTACAGCTTAAATCCTCAATAGACTCAAAGTCCTCAACACTTTGTACTCTCGCTCGGTGATTGTTCCTCCCATCATCATCAAACTCATTTCTTCAGAGTCGTACTTTGCATAACTTTAACCCTATGCCCACCCACTTCCTGACTACTTGACGACCATTTGATCAGAACTTGCAAATGTCATTAGTCATTCTATCTACTCGACCATTATCCTATTCAGTATTGGAATCACCATCCCATTTGTGTACAAAATGAAATGAAATGTCTCCTTAATAGATTGCCATTGTTTTCTCTACCGTCTTACCTGTTAACCTATTTTCTCAGTCCACTTTGGCCACCTCTGTCTTCACAGCTCTGTAATTGTCTTTATTCAATTCTAACATGATAATTGAGTGTGGATTATTTTATGAAGAAAGGTTATGCCAGTATTCTCTGGACTTTAAAAGAACCAGAGGTGACTTAATTGAAAAGTTTCCAAGGGGACTTGACCAGGTTAATGTGGAAAGGATCTTTCCTCTTGTGGGCAATCTAGAACTATGGGCAATCTAGAACTAAGGGCTGTAGTTTAAAGTAGGAGATTGTTCATTTAAGATATAGATGTGAAAAAGAATGTTCTCTCAGAGGATTGAGAGTCTTTAAATTCCCTTCCTCAAAAGCTATGGATGTAAAATCTTTAAGTACTTTTAAGGCAGAAATAGATAGATTCTTAATTACCAAGGAGATGAATGAATATCAAGGATATGCAGGAATGGAAAGTTGAAGTTAAAAGCAAATCAGCTAAGATCTAATTGAATGGTGCATAGGGCCACTTGGGTACTCCCATTCTTGTTACTTCTCACCTTCAAACTGAATGATAAATTCTATCATGTTCTGATCACTTTTCCTGAGAGGATTAATTAGATCAATAATCCTCCTGAAATTTGGATCCCATATTCTATCAATGCCACAAGGATTGCTAACTTTTCTCTCTGTCTAAGGATGTTTCTTATGTCAAAGGCTGCTGGATAAATGCATACTGCTTTGTCTGTGGTAAATGCAAACATTGAAGGCTCAATTGGAAAATCTTTTTGGCAACAGTACAGAATGGCAAAATGACACAGTTATTATCAGTGATCTGTTGAATGGGATGTAAAGAAGTGAAAAACAGTCCGTCCCTACTCCTTGTGCTTACTCATTTCAATTGACAGCTGAGGGAACTTTGAACTGGTAAATAGTAATGACCAAATATCACATTAAAAAAAGCACTAGCTAACATCCTAGTAAGATTTTGGGATGCACTTACAACTAATGTCAGATATAAATAAATAGATTTGAGGGAGCAAATCTAAAATTTTATCAGTATAAATTGGTTACAAAATATATTTTACAATTTTTTACAGCATTTATTTTATACTTTCAAGTACAACTGAAATGATATTTAATAAAGGCAATAGCTTGCAGCCAATCCACGTTGTCATGCCTATTTGTGAGAATAGTTTAATTGGGCAGAGGTCTTTATTCTGTTGATTGAAGTCCTTCTTATGTTCTCAACCATCTTAGCCATGACCTTCTGTGTATAATCAGAAGAATCCTGAACTGTAATTAGCTTCTTAATACATGAACACTTCATGATCAGTCTTGCATTGACTAGGTAGTGTATGCTAAACTTCTTTCTGAAGAAGAGCCACTAGATCCGAAATGTTAACTCTTTTTTTCTCCAATGATGCATCCAGATCTGCTGAGTTTGTCCAGCAATTTTTGTTTCTGATTACAGTTCTTTCAGTTTTATGTTCAATTCCTGATTGGCTTCTTTAAAACTAGTTGCCATGGAATGCACGTCCTCCTGTTTCCTCATTCTTTCATTAACATGTCAATGTTGATTGACTCCATAACAGCTTGCCTGTCTTAGCTTACCAGTTCCATAGATCATTACCAAGCTGGGACTAGGAAAACCATTTAGCTGTCTGTTTAGCATATATAGTGTCACCTCCTGCTGATTAACTATCATCCCAAATATCCTAATTGATGCGTCTAAGAATTGTTCAAAATCTCTGTATTCTTTAAATCAAAGATCCATTTGTGAATCCATTAGAACTGATTGATGCAGAAAACAAACGAAAGCTCAAAATAATTATAAGGGACTGTTATAGACTTTAAATTACCAAACGGAATCATTTTAAACATAATTCTATTTTTGAGTAGAGGAATATAGAACATGGAACAGTACAGCTAGAGGGATACCTTAAATGCTCCTATCGTATCTGCGTCCGCCACCACCCCAGCAGTGTGTTCTAAACTCCTAACACTCTGTGTCAAAAAAACTTGCCCCTCACATCTCTTTTGAACTTTTCCCCTCTCACCTACAATGCATGCCCCGTAGCATTAACCATTTTAAATGGGAAAAAAGACTCTGACCATCAACCAAATCTAAGGATCCCGTAATTTTACAGGCTTCTAGCAAGTCTCCTTTCAGCCACTGCCACTCCAGAGAAAACAACCTGAGTTGTTTTAGCTTCTCCTTATAGCTCATACTCTCTTACCCAGACAGCTTCCTGGTAAACCTCTTCTGCACCCTATCCAAAGTCCCCATCCCCTCCCTGTCATGTGCCAACCAGAATTGAGTGCAATACTCTTTGTATGGCTTAACCGAAGTCTTATAAAGCTGCAACATGACATCCTGACTTTTGTACTCAATTCTTCAACCAATAAAGGCAAACATGCAAAACACCTTCCTTACCACCTTATGTACTTGAATGACCACTTTCAGGGAGCTATGGAATTGAACCCCAAGATCTCCCTGTCTATCAATGCAGTTCAGGGTCCTGCCAAAACTGTGCACTTTTCCTTAACAGTATTGAGTATAAGAATTAGGTCATGTTGCGGCTGTACAGGACGTTGGTTAGGCCACTTTTGGAATATTGTGTGCAGTTCTGGTATCCATCCCATAGGATGGATGTTGTGAAACTTGAAAGGATTCAGAAAAGATTAACAGGATGTTGCCAGGATTGGACAATTTGAGCTACAGGGAGAGACTGAATAGGCTGGGGCTGTTTTCTCTGGAGTGTCAGAGGCTGAGGGGTGACCTTAGAGTTTATAAAATCATGAGGGGCATGGATAGGATAAATAGACAAGGTCTTTTTCCTGGGGTGAGGGAATCCAGAACTAGAGGGCATAGGTTTAGGGTGAGAGAGGAAAGATATAAAAGTGACCTAAAGGGCAACCTTTTCATGCAGAGTAGGTGCGTTTATGGAATGAGCTGCCAGAGGAAGTGGTGAATATTACAACATTTGCCATTACCAGAGGAAGTATGATTACAACATTTAAAAGGCACCCGAATGGGTATATGACTAGTAAGGGTTTAGAGGGATATGAGCTAAGTGCTGGCAAATGGGACTATATTAATTTAGGATATCTGGTCGGCATGGATGAGTTAGATCGAAGGATCTGTTTCCGTGCTGTTTGACTCTATTTGATCTCCCAAAGTGCAGCACCTCACACTTACCCAAATTAAACTCCATCCGCCAGTTCTCCACCTGTATCTGCAACTGATCTGCGGTATCCTTTGACAACCTTCTACACTATCCACAACTCCATCAATCTTTGTATCATCTGCAAATTTACTATCCTACCCATCTAGATTTTCATCCAAGTCATTTATATATATCACAAACAGCAAAGGTACAAGTACAGATCTCTGCAGAACACCACTAGTCATGGATCTCCAGCCTTAAAAACACCCTTCCATCACTATCTTCTGCCTTCTATGAGCAAGCCAATTCTGAAGCCATTTAGCCAAGTCATCTTGGATCCCATGCATCTTAATCATCTGGATGAGCCTACCATGAGGGACCTTGTCGAAAGCCTTACTAAAATCCACGTAAACAACATCCACTGCTCTACCCTCATTGATCTTCATCAACTCCTTGAAAAATTCAATCAAGTTAGTAACACATGACCTAACCCCCACAAACCTATGCTGACTGTCCCTAATTAGCCCATGCTTTTCCAAATGCAACATAATCCCTATTCCTAAGAATTCTCTCCACAGCTTCCCAACTACTGATGTGTGACTCACGGTCTATAGTTTCCTGGATTGTCTCAATTTCCCTTCTTGAACAGAGAAACAACATTAGCTACTCACCAGTCCTCTGTGACCTCTCCAGCAGCTAATGAGGATACAAAGATCCTAGTCAAGGCCCCAAGCAATCTCCTCTTTTGCAACTCAATAACCTGCAAAAGATACCATCAGTCCATGGGGACGTATCCACCTTAATGCTTCTCAAGAGATCCAATACCACTTTGATCTTGATCTCAAAATGCCCGAGCATATTGGGCATGCTCCACATAAGCCTCACTATCCTCCACATCCTTCCCCGGCTGAATACCTAAGTACTCATTTGGGATCTCACCCCACATCCTCTGCCACCAAGCAGCAATTCCTGCCTTTATCTTTGAGTGATCCTACCTTCTCCCTAGTTGTCCTCTTGTTTTTAATCTATGTACAGAATGCCTTGGGATTCCATTTAATCCCACTTGCCAAGGTCATTGCATGGCAAAAGTGAGGACTGCAGATGCTGGAAACCAGAGTTAGATCAGAGTGGTGCTGGAAAAGGACAGCAGGTCAGGCAGCATCCGAGGAGCAGGAAAATCAATGTTTTGGGCAAAAGCCCTTCATCATTTCATGGCTCATTCTTGATCTCGTAATTCCCTACTTGAGTTCTTTCCTGCTTTCTTTATATTCCTCACTTGTCCTGTCCAATTTTAGCTTCCAAAACCTTGTATCTGCTTTTTTTTCCATTTGATTAAATTAACAACCTCTTATTATCCAAGGGTCCCTTACATAGAACATAGAACAATACAGCATAGAACAGGCCCTTCGGCCCACGATGTTGTGCCGAACATTTGTCCTAGCTTAAGCACCCATCCATGTACCTATCCAATTGCCGCGAAAAGGTCACCAAAGATTCTGACTCACTCCCACAGGCAGCGCATTCCATGCCCCCACCACTCTCTGGGTAAAGAACCCACCCCTGACATCTCCCCTATACCTTCCACCCTTCAACTTAAATTTATGTCCCCTTGTAACACTCTGTTTCACCTGGGGAAAAAGTTTCTGACTGTCTACTCTTTCTATTCCTCTGATCATCTTATAAACCTCTATCAAGTCACCCCTCATCCTTCGCCGTTCCAACGAGAAAAGGCCGAGAACTCTCAACCTATCCTCGTACGACCTATTCTCCATTCCAGGCAACACCCTGGTAAATCTTACCTTGCCATCCTTGTTCTTCCTCCTTACTGGAACATGCTGGTCCTGAACTCTCATGAGCAGTTCTTTAAATAAATCCCGCATGTCAAATGTGGACTTGCCTGACTTTTTTCTTTTCTTTTTTTTTCTTCTTTTGGCCAGTGACAAGCAGTGCCCTTACACTCTTTTTTTTTCTTTTTATTTTTACCTCCCCACAGTACTGCCTAACCGCGGTAGTGCTTATTTTGTCCCCAGCACCCATGGTGTGTGTGTATACGTGTGAGACACAGTGAAAGACACAAAGTGCACAAATCTTTATTCAATATCCACCACCAGCAAGATAGGAAAACACCCGAGTGGCCAGTGACAAACACCCCTTCACATCAAAGGGCAGTGCTATGTGCTCAAAAACAGTGAAGGGGAGGGTAGGGACTAAATCAAAATAGAGTTGGAGGGAGAAATGATGCACTCCACTCCCTGCGGCGCCCACCTCTCCCTGAACAACTCCAGGGTATTGGTGGACACCGCGTGCTCCTTCTCCAAGGACACGCAGGCCCTAACGTAACCGCGGAAGAGGGGCAGGCAGTCGGCCCTATGGACTTGCCTGATAACAGGTCCTCCCATTTCTTGATTGGCCAAGACCTAGATTATGGAAACAAGGCAATGTTGTTGGAACTGAACGCTAGTTAGTTCACTGCATACCAGCATATGAAGATATGATCACATTCAAGAGGATACAGAGGAAAGTTACAAGTATGTTGCCTTGAATGGAAGGAAAGATTGGCTAGAGAGGAGCTGTTTTCTTTGGAGGAGAGGTGTCTCTAGTTTGGAAAGGTCTCGATTGAGTATATCACCCTGAATGTCGAGAACTCTGTAATGCAGTCTGACAGAGTGGCAAAGGCAGAAACACACTGCACCTGCTCCACTTCCTCAAGAGCACTGTGAGGCATTCAATGTTTGTTACATAAACGCAACTCTTTCTTATATATCATTTGAATAAACACAAGATTTTAGAATCTAAAGTGCAACACAGCATAAGTATTAGACATGATAGCTCTTTTTCAGCCAGTACAGATGTGGTGAGTAGAATGGTTTCCTTCTTAACCATAATTCTTTCTGTGTTGTAATGTTGGATGTGTGGCAGCCACCTTTGTACAAAGCACTATTGCACAATGGAATAATGATGTTGATTGAAGGGGAGAACTTCCCTGCTCATCTAGAGAATTGTTTCTGCTGAAAGGATTAGGATCTTGGTTTGAAACTATAATCCAAATGAAATAACTCCACAGAGGCCAGTATCCCATTAACAACTCACCCTGTATCTACACATGGAAAGTTCTTGACACTGATCCAGGTTGCTCAGAACCTAGCTGTCAAAGTGAACAGAACCCGTAACACTCCTGTTTATACCTGATTAGGCTAGATTAACAGCCCCAATCAGGGAACTCCACAAGGTCCACCTATCTGACGTTGTCACAATCACTGCCTCCCTCTCAATCTGAGTCTGAAGACATAGGTCATCTCTTTTTTTTGTAGCTCCTCCTTGAGAATTTTACCACCAGGTCAGATTGAGGGCAGCACGGTGGCTCCGTGGTTAGCACTGCTGCCTCACAGCACCGGGGTCCCAGGTTCGATTCCAACCTTGGGCAACTGTCTGTGTGGAGTTTGCACATTCTCCCTGTGTCTGCGTGGGTTTCCTCCGGGTGCTCCGGTTTCCGCCCACAGTCCAAAGATGTGCAGGTTAGGTGAATTGGCCATGAAAAATTGCCCATAGTGTTAGGTGCATTAGTTAGAGGGAAGTGGGACTGGGTGGGTTACTCTTCGGAGGGTCGGTGTGGACTTGTTGGGCTGAAGGGCTTGTGTCCACACTAGGAAATCTAAAAAGAAAATTCCTCCAACTCTGCGTCTGATATGGAAACAGATTAGCTCACCTCATGTGCCCAGAGCGTCTCAGAAGAAATTCATTCTCTTCTTCAGGCAGCGAAGGCATCAAGGCAGTGACATCACTGTGTCCATCTCAGATTCCAAGGCATCTTCAATGTTTGATGGAGAAGGAAAATCTACACGTTCTGCATTCAAAGACTGGGCAAGTTTTGCTCCTGTAGCGTTTGCGAGTCTGCAGCTTCCATATGGTCCATGTGCTTGTTTAGGACAATCACGCCTACCCAAACTTTATATGTCATTTGACCTGACCTGGCATTGACCATGCCTTTTACCCATGGAGGGCCATTCCCACCGTCCCTACAACAACTTCATTTCCTGACGTAAATTGTCCCACTTACATAGCGGAGTCTTGTGTCTGCCATTGGCATTTCTGATGCTACTTCGCCACCTGTCTTCTCCCCAACTTTGTTGGAGGCTCGCCCATTATTGTATGAGGGATGGTCCTATAGTCAAATCAGATCCAGGACAGTTTGGTACACAGTGAAGCTGTAGGCTGTTTCTTCAAGCATGCCTTCAAAGTTTGGGCTGCTCTTTCCACCAGATCATTAGTTGATGGATGGTTTAAAGCTGATATTGAATGATGAATACCATTCAACATTAGCAAATACTCAGATTCCCTGCTGGTAAATCATGGCCTACTATCTGTGACCAACATATCTAGGAGTCCATGTATTACAAAAGATGCGCACAATTTTTCAATTGTCATCCCGTGTTTGATGATTAAACTCTATGCACATCCAACCGTTTTGAGTGTGCATCCACAATAACTAAAAACATTGAGCCAATGAAAGGACCTATAGAGTCGATATGTAACTGAGTCCAAGGTTTATCCAAACATTCCCATGAATGTTGGGGACTGCTGGCAGGACGTTTTGCCCTTGTTGGCACTCGGGGCACTGCAATACCAATGCAGTTATGCCTGCATCCAATCCTGGCTACCTGACACAACTTCTCACCAACATCTTCATTTTGGAACCCCTGGAGAACCTGTGGAGTTCAACCAGTATCTGTTAGTGACATTTTCTTGGGGCAATTGCTCATGCTCACCACAATAATATGCTGTCCTATACTACGATTTGGTCTCTCTGAGTCAAAAAAAGGTATAAATTAGGATTGTGACAGCCCTTTGGTTTCCCCTATCAACACCAACTGTTTTAGTTTGCCAGGACCAGATATTCCTGCATCCAAAGTCTGATATTGTTAGTCTGGAAATTTTAAAACCATTACAGACTCTTCCAGTGGTGGTACCACTGGCATATCTGCCTGTGGGTGGCAGCTCAGTGCATGCACATTTGCTACTTGACCTCCCAGTCAGTGTTTCAACTTGTGCACTTAATGTTAGAGCCCACTGCTGAACCTGGCCTAAAGCTATGGACAGCACTGCCTTGTCCTCTTTAAGTACACCAAGCTGAGGTTTGTGATCTATTATTTTAACAAAGTCACATCCTTAAAGATATTAGTGGAAGTTTCTGATTCCAAATATGACCATCAAACCTTCCTTCTCGATCTGGACGCATTAGGCAAAGTCTTAGATGCATACACTATTGGGAATTCTTTTTCATTAGGCCCTCTGAGTTAGTACTATCTCAATGCAATATGGGGCAACTCACATGTCAATACCAGACCATGCTTGGAATCATAGTGTACTAACAGCTTAGAGGATAATAGCTATTTCTTCATTTCCCTGAAAGCTAAGGCTTGGCTACGCAACTATTTCCAAGGCTGATCCTTTTTTAAGAGTTGATGCAAAGGTGCCAGAATGGAGGCCAGATCATGTATAAACTGTCCATAATAGTTCATCAGCCCAAGGAAAGAACTAAGGTCTGGTACAGACATGGCAGCCAGGGCACCTTTGATCACCTTCACTTTATCTTCCCCTAGGTGTAACCCAGTCTTACCAACTCTGAAACCCAACTTGGGGTGACTGGAATACACGTTTTTCCTTATCCCTGGAGACATATTTACAGACTGTTTCCAAGTTTTCTAACTGCTGTCTATTCCCTGTAATTAGCCATCATTTGGGCAGCTCATCCCTTCGCTGCTTTGGACTTTCCTTGCTACCTGAGCCATGCGCTGCCATGCAAAAAATTGCCCTGCATTAAATGGGCTGCACAGTGGCACAGTGGTTAGCACTGCTGCCTCACAGCGTCAGAGACCCGGGTTCAATCCCAGCCTCAGGAGACTGACTGTGTGGAGTTTACTCATTCTCCCCGTGTCTGCATGGGTTTCCTCTGGGTGCTCCGGTTTCCGCCCACAGTCCAAATATGTGCAGGTTAGGTGAATTGGCCATGCTAAATTGCCCGTAGTGATAGGTAAAGGGGTAAATGTAGGGGAATGGGTCTGGGTGGGTTGCGCTTCGGTGGGTCGGTGTGGACTTGTTGGGCCAAAGGGCCTGTTTCCACACTGTAAGTAATCTAAAAATAGTGACCTGAGGTCAACCTTGTAAAATGTTCTCCATTGTCAACTGAAATTTTGCGCAGGCTGACAATACCCCAAATAGCAATCTCTTAAATTGGTACAAACCCCAATGGGTACAAATTGTAGCAAACCTCTGGGAATCCTCATCTAACTGCAATTGTAAGTAGCATGGCTCATGTCTAGCATTATAAAGGAGAGCTGTCCTGCCAGCTTTGGGGACAAATGATAAACTGCTTTTCCCAGCTGGATTGGGATTTATCCAGCTGGGAAAAGCAGTTTATCATTTGTTTAAAAGTCCCACAAAGGTGAACCAACCACTCAGGCTTCACAATCAGTATGACTGGTGCTGCCCATTTTGCAAACTGAACCAGTTTGATGGTTCCTTCACTTTCTAGCCTTCTTATTTCTGCCTCTACTTTTGCCTGTGTGGCAAATGGCACTGGGCAGGCCTTGCAGAATCCCGGTCAACATGCAAAATGCCCTTGGGTCCTCTGATAGTGCCCCGATATTTCTGAAAAAAGTCTGGGTATTTAATTCACTCAGGCAGCCATTTTCTAATTGATAATGTCAAGTCAGTCAAGGTGAATCTTTCTCAGTCAATTTGCACCATCAAGATTGGGCCCAAGCCTTTTACTGTGATTGAGTCCCAACTGGACTTCAAACAGACATTACAATTGGCTTTGTCTTTAGAAAATGTGGCCAATGGAGCTTATATCTTAGAGGGTATGCTGATGGAAGTGCATAACTGTGCCAAGCCGACTGAGCTTGGGGGCCACCACTTGAGTGAAGGTAATTACATAGTCTCACTCAGGACATATCCTGAACAGAAGAACCTTACATCAGCCTACAGCAAAGCCCCAAAACAAAATGAAGCCTCAGCAAAACAGTTAGAAGTTTGATAGACATAGAATCCCTACAGTGTAGATGCAGGCTGTTTGGTCCATCAAGTTCACTGCGACCTCGGAAGAGCAACCCACCCAGACCCATAGTCCTACCCAATCCCTGTAGCCCTGCATTTCCCTTGGATAGTTCACCTAGTAAGCACACCCCTGGACACTATTGGCAACTTAGCATGGCCAATCCACCTAACTTGCACATCTTTAGACTGTGGGAGGAAACCACAGCACTCAGAAGAAACCCATGCAGACACAGTGAGTAGATGAAAACTCCACACAGTCACCTGAAGGCAGAATTGAACCCAGGATGTGAGCGCTGTGAGAAAGCAATGCCAACTACCCTCTCTTAAATTTGTAAAAGTAACAGACCACAAAATCCTACTCTAGCTACTTAAAGAGGATAGGGCCATTCCACCAATAGCTTCAGGTCAAATTCAGTGGTAGGCTCCTATTCTGTGTGCAAGAATTACAATTTGGAACACCATCTGGGAAGCCAAATGGCAAATGCAGATGCCTTGATCTGCATCCCACACCAAGGGTGGTGCCGCCACTAGAAAAGTCCATTCTGGTTTTAAACTTTCTAGATACCCTTCCAGTCACTATTGGCAATATCCGACTGTGGCCACAAAAAGATCCTGTCTTGGCAAAACTAAAACAGCTGGTGGTGATGGAGGAAGCAAAAGGGCCATCATGACCAGAATTGAAACCTTTCTGGGCGCAGAGAGATCATATCTTAGTAGAGGACAGCATATTATTATCGGGAGCAGGAGTGATTGTCCCAAGCAAATGTTGCTGCCAGATATTGACTGAACTCTAACAGGGTCATCAAGGGGTTTCTGAAATGAAGATATTGTGAAGAAGTTATGTCTGGTGGCCAGGCTTGGATGCAGACATAGCTGCATTGGTGGGGCACTGCCCAGACAAGGACAAAAATTACTGTCAGCACTACCCCACATTTGTGGAAATGACCAGGTAAACACTGGACTTGATTATATGTCTACTATGCCAGGTCTTTCATGGGATTTATGCTTTTAGTCATTGTGGAAGCTCATTCAAAGTTGTTGGACATGCATCAAGTTCATTCGTCAAACATGGTGACAACAATTGAAAAGGAGCAAACATCTGTTGTAATACACGGACTCCCGGATGTTTTCGTCACAAACTCATGGAATTTGATTATTACCGAAAGTCAAATGGTATTCAGCATGTAAGGACAGCTCCATACCATCCATCATCCAATGATCTGGCAGTAAGAGAAGTCCAAACTTTGAAGACAGGCTTAAAGAAACAGACTGCAGCTTCAACTCGATACCAAATTGTCCTAGTTCCTGTTTGATTACAGGATTACCCCTCACAGAACTACAGAGCTAGCTCCAACTGCAGCTCACTAATTGGGGAGAAGACTCACACCAGGTTAAACCTGATCTACCTGGACCTGGAGGGTGGGAGGGTGAAATGGTAATAGGAACACCCATGCCAGACACTCTTAGCGAAAGAAGGAGATGACCTCCAGGATGAGATTTGGTGCTGAAACCATGGGTAAGAGCATGAGGCAGCATGAGGTCAGGTCCCATGACATACAAACTTCTGGTAGGAGAGGCAGCCCTGAACAAGTATGTGGACCACATGAACGCTACAACCTCACATTCAGGGCAGGGGCAAAACATAACTGATCCCTCAGAACATCCAGCAAGGCTGTCAGAACTGGTGGGTTCTCCCCCTCCGCCTAGTGAGAAAACTTCTGACAACAAGATGGACAGCTGTTTTGCAGCTTTGACACCATTATCATCTGAAGAAGAAGAAGAATTTCTTCTTAGACATCCAGGCGCAAGAGTTGGGCACATGAATGTGAGGATCTACTGTGTGAGAAATGTTGTGTGGGAAATAAGGAACATTCACCTGTGTGCCAGAAAGTCATTTGCTTCATTTGCACTTCAGACACTTGAAACAACTCCACAGAGGTCATTATCCCATCACCAACTTACCCCTTATCTACATATAGAGAATTCTTGATACCAATCGGGCTCCTGCAGTGGCAGTTCTCAGAGTGAAGAGAACATCTGACATGCCTGTTTATGTCTGTCAGCCAGGACTCCCTGATTGTACCAGATTAACAGCCCCAATCAGGGAACTCATTCTACGATGTCCACCTGGCTGATCACGTCACAATCACTATAACGCTTGAGGACATAAACTAAGATGACACTCAGGTACAAATTGTATCATGAAGATCGAAATAGTGTTGAGATGGTGTGTGAGTGACATCAACAGACACGTGCAAGAGAATGCAATAGAATTGTTTTGAGAAACAGTTACATAGAGAATAGTATAATGGATGTTAGTAGAAATGAATGAGTTCCCAGAACCAATTCAAGTCAGACAGCAACCTCTCTTAGGTGAGGGGAAACTGTTAGGTCCAGAAATCACCAGCAGACAAGGAGAGGCCACATCTCCAAAGTGCAGAATCAAACCCCAAGTTGCAACCCATAGGGCAACACAAACCCTGTTAGCAACAGTACAAGCTTCAATTTAAAAATAAATTGATCCCAATTCAACAATATCCAACAAGGAACAATCAATAAAAGATTTAAAAATAAAGAAAGAAGCAAATATAAGACTTACCAGAGTGAAAGATCTGTTGAATGCCAGTAGCATTAATTGAGTAGTTAATTCCCCTCTGTAACCATCTGAAAAGAGAGAAGGCTCCAATATTCGGAGTTATGCAAGTTGCAGTTCAAACGGTATTGAACAGTATGAATATGAATTCCAAAGAGCAGGTGCACTAGGTTAGGACATTCTTGCTTGCAAATGTAGTGGGGCCTATTGCTGTGACTTGAGGCTTATTATCCTTGTGTAACAGGATATAGAGGATACCATATCAGATTTTAAAATCATCCCAAAGGCATCCTAGATGCATATTACCTCCCAAAGCATAACGTCATAATCAAGCAAGCACAATTTCATCAGATTTTAAGCTTCATTTTAAACCAGGAGAGTCTATCAAATTGCTTTTTGACAGACCAATATGGTGTCACTAAAATTTTCAGTCTAGTGTATTGAAGAAAGGCAAACAGAAAAATGGTTGTGGTCGTTGGAGGTCAATCATCTGAGCTCCAGGAAATTTCTGCAGGATTTCCTCCAAATAGTGTCCTCAGCCCAATCATCTTAAGTTGCTTCATCTGTCCTTCCCTCTGTCATAAGGTCAGAAATGAGGATTTTTGGCTGATGATTGCACAATGTTCAGCACCATTCATGACTACTCAGACAGTGAAGCAGTCCATGTGCAAATGCAGCAAGACCTGAATAATATCCAGGCTTTTCCTGAAAAGTGGCAAGTAATGTTCACACCTCATATTCACTACTAGCCACTGCACATCTCTAACAACAGCCAATCTAACCACCATTCCTTTATATTTAGCATGTTGTCATGACTGAATCTAATACTATCAACATCCTTGGACCAGAAACTTAACTGGACTCACCACATAAACATAGTGGGTACAAGAGCAGGTCAAAAGCTAGGAACACTACAGCAAATAATGCAGCTCCTAATGCTCCTGAGCCATCCATTGACAAGGTGCAAGTCAGGAGTGTAAGGGAATACTCTCCGCTTGTCAGCTTGTAATGCAGCTCCAACAGCATTCAAGAAGTATTACATTATACAGGACAAATCAGCCCACTTGATTGACACCATATCTAGAAGCATTCAGTTTCTCCACCTCACTAGTAGTAATAATGAATTATCTGGAAGATGCAATGCAGAAATACACCAAAGATCCTTAATTAACACCTTCTAAACCCACAACCACTTCCATCTAGGGCAGCAGCTACTTGGATGCAGTGACCTGTAAGTTCCCCTCCAATCCGCTCACCATCTTGTCTTGGAAATTACCATTGCTCCTTCACTGTTCTTGGGTCAAAATCCTAGAATTCCCTCCCTAAGGGTATCGTGGGTCAACCTACAACCTGTGGAGTGCAGTTCATCCCAAACTTCTCAAAGACAATTACAGACAGGCAATAAATGCTGGCCAGCCAGCGACACCTCTGTCCCACTCATGAATAAAAGAGAATGGCTTTTTTCATGGTCAACTTGCAGATTGTGATGAAAAGCTATCCACACCGTTTACAGACAAGTGTCAGTTTAACTCTTGAACAAGTAGTTTAACATGTTATACAAGCTCAAAGCAGTAGCTGTCCAGCCATCAAGAATTAAACTACAAGATCCATGAGGCATGGATCATCATTGAAATGGTCAGATCAATCTACGCTTAACCTCAAAGGACAAGAGATCAATGAGATGCAATACAGGTAGACAACCCATTATCCGAAATCCCGAAATCCGAAAAGCTCCAAAATCCTAAGGTTTTTCTCATGAAGTTGTTTCTCATTAACAAGGTTGTTTGGCGTGCAAACAGTTAATCCAACTCCACAGCCACTCGATGCATGTCAGTCAGATGTAATGTGGATGGGTGTGGCCCAGCACTGGCAGGCCTGAATTCTGCCTTAGGGCCCATAGTAATCACTAGTCAGCTGTTCGGTAAGATCTTTTAAAAATTCCACCGTCAAACTGTAAATTATTCCGAAATTCGAAAAATTCCAAATTTCAAAATCCAGCTGGTCCCGAGAGTTTCGGATAAAGGATTGTGTACCTGTAACTTAAAGAATAAAAGAGTATATTTAGTCAGCAGAAATACACATATAATACTAGATCCTCAGGAGAGTCCCAAAGAGTCAAAACAACAGCACAGAATTACGTTGAGAATTCCCACAGCTCTTGTAGGGACTAGCTAAACTCCAGAAAGAATATCTACATGTGTTGCTTCAAGGTATTAATCTCACAAGGTTGCCACACTCATTGCTGGAAATGTTTAAAAAGAGATCTCCATAAAGGAGTAATGGCACCCATCATAGTGCCAACTTGGTGGTTTTCAGGGCTTAGGACAGAACCCAAGGTATGGGTGAGCTTAGGTTCTGGTTAGACCAGACTGAACAAAATAAGGCTGTTCAGAGAGAAGTCTATCAAAATCTATCAAAGGTCTTCATTGGATGCCAGTCAGGCAAAACTCGCAGATAGCATGCTCTTCGTGTTCTAAAGCACCTTCCAAACCCATGACCAATTCTATCTGGAAAGACAAGAGCAGTAAACACATGGGCACATGATCACATGCCAGTTCCCTTCCAAGTCATTCTGACTTGGTAATGTATCACTGTTCCTTTAATGTCGCTGGGTCAAAATCCTGGAATTCCCTCCCTAACAGCAACGTGGGTCTGCCTGCAGCACCTGGTTGCACCCCTTACAGTAGTTCAGGAAGGTGACTCACCACCACCTCCTCAAAAGCAGTAATAAATGGGTTGGCAATAGACGTTGGGCCAGCCATAACATCTATGTCCCATATGTGAATAAAACAAAGCTAAATGCTAACAGTACATTTTCTTTTGGAAAATACCCTTAGACTATGCGTCCAGGCTGTTAACAATATTTATCATGACTTTCCTTTTAATCACTTTCCTTTTGTGACATCATGACTCCAAAGATATTTTCATTGCATTATGTCACACATCTTAGAAGGGAAAGCAGGAAGAAATAGCTATATGGGTAACACAGTCTGTGAATTGGAGCATGACCAGACAGTTTATGAATCTTTGAGAGCATTACAGAATGCAGCTCTCATTGAATGAGAATTCAAATTTGCAAAAGTAAGAATTAGATTCTAGTGACATATCACTGCAATAACAGGGATAAGGGCAGATCCAAGAAACAAAAGCCAAAAGCATCTTTCCACAGCCACAGTGTCAAAATGTACAAAACTACCTGATGAAGAAGCAGCACTCTGAAAGTTAGTGCTTCCAAATAAACCTGTTGAACTATAACCTAATGTTGTGCGAGTTTTAACTCTATAATAGTGACCATGATACTATCATTGATTGCTGCAAAAGGCCAACTCATTCACTAAGGTCCTTTAGGGAAGTAAACTGCCGTCCTCACTCACTTGGCCTACATGTGACTAGCCTCAGAGCAATATAATTGACCACATTTGGTGGGTTCCATGGGCTTTCTTTCTGTTGTAAACCTCTATAATTTTATGATTATGACTCTTAACTAATCTTAAGGGTGAACAAAGAGTTGTGAAAGGTAGAGGGCAAGGCTTCACATAGCCCATCCTCAATAATGGAAAAGCCCAGAACCTCAGTGCAAAAGATAAGGCTGAAGCATTCGGAACAATGTTCAACCAAAAGTGCTGAGTAGAAGATTAATTTCAGCTTCCTTCGGAGGTCCCCGGCATTACAGACAACAATTTTCAGCTAATTTGATTCACTCTACATGATATAAAGCAATAGCTGAAGGCACAAGATACTGCAAAGTCTTAGAATCTTGACAATATTTTGGCAGTAGTACTGAAGAATGGTGTTCCAGAACTTAGACAAGTTGAGGTGAGAGCAACAACCCTTGACATCAAGGCTGCATTTGACCAAGTGTGGTATCAAGGATCCCTTGCAAAACTGGAGTCAATGGGAATTGGAAAAAATCTTTGCTGGTTGGGGTCATACCTGGTGCATAGTAAGATGATTGTTAGAGGTCATCTCCAAGACATCCCTGCAGGAGTTCCTTAGCATAGTGTCCTAGCCCCAAATATCAAGTGCTTCAACAATGGCCATTACTTCATTGTAAGGGCAGAAGTGGAGATGTTCCTTGATAATTGCACAGTGTTCAGTGCCATTTGTGATTGCTCAGATACTGAAGCAGTCCATGTTAAAAGGCAACATGACCTGGACAAAATCCAAGCTTAGGCTGAAAAGTCGTAAGTAACATTTGTGCCACAAAAATATAGGCAATGTCCATCTGAAATAAGAGATAATCTAACCTTTGACAATCAATGGCATCAGCATCACTGAATTCTGCACTACCAACATCCTTGGGAGTTATTATTAATCAGAAATTAAATTGGACCAGCCACATAAATACTGTGGTCACAAAAGCAGGACATAGGCTACGAATCTTGCAGTGGGTAACTCATCTCCTGACTCCCCAAACCTGTCCACTATCTACAAGTCCAAGTTGATACTGTAACGTATGTCAATATTAACAAGAATATTGTTGGGTCTCTTGAAAAAGATTAAGGCAGGTAAGTCCCCAGGGCCTGATGGGATCTATACGAAGATACTGAAGAAGGTAAGGGAAGAGATTACTGGGAACTTGACAGAGATCTTTTACCTTTACCTTACAGATAAGGTTCAAGAAGACTGAAGAAAAGCTAACGTTGGTCCTTTGTTCAAGAGGGCAACAGGGATAATCCAGGAAATTATAGGCCAGGGAGCTTTACATCAGCAGTAGGGAAAGTATTTTTAAAAGATTCTTAGGAACAGGATTTGGAAAATAATGGACTTGTTAGGGATGGTCAGGATGGCTTTATGCAAAGGTGGCATTGCCTCACAAAACTGAATGAGGTTTTTGAGGAAGTGATGAACATGATTAGTGATGGTAAGGTGGTAGATGTTGTTTACATGGACTTTGCTAAAGCACTTGACATCGTCCCTCTATTTAGGCTGCTCCAGAAGATCGAAAGATGGAAACCATGGTGTATTGGCAAGTTGGATACGAAATTGACTTGATCATAGAAGACAAAAGATAGTAACTGTAAAATAGCTTTCAATTTTACCGTGGGCGGCACGGTGGCAGTGGGCGGCACAGTGGTAGTGGGCGGCACGGTGGCACAGTGGTTAGCACTGCTGCCTCACAGCACCAGAGACACGGGTTCAATACCCGCCTCAGGCGACTGACTGTGTGGAGTTTGCACGTTCTCCCCGTGTCTGCGTGGGTTTCCTCCGGGTGCTCCGGTTTCCTCCCACAGTCCAAAAGATGTGCAGGTCAGGTGAATTGGCCATGCTAAATTGCCCGTAGTGTTAGGTAAGGGGTAAATGTAGGGGTATGGGTGGGTTGCGCTTCGGCGGGGCGGTGTGGACTTGTTGGGCCGAAGGGCCTGTTTCCACATTGTAAGTAATCTAATCTAATCTAAAAAAAGTAATCTAATCTAATCTAATTTGTTATCATCTCTTTGCATTCCAACAATCCTAAACCCACCTCAATGATACTAATAAAAACCTGCATTTCTTACTCTGGATTCCAACTGTATAATTTAAGGTGAGCCAAACTACACATAGATAACAAAATTAGCTTGGTCATTGTAGACAGGGGGTCATTGCAGACAGAGAATAATGGTGGAGCGATGTTTTTCTGTCTGAAGGTCTATGACCAGTGGTGTTCCGCAAGGGTCATTACTGGGACCTCTGTTGTTTATAATATACATAAATGATTTGGATGAAAATGCTGGTCGGCTGATTAGTTAATTTACAGTTGACACAAAAATTAGTGGAGTTGTGGATAGTGAGGAAGGATATCAAAGGATGCAACAGGATATAGATCAGCCAGAAAGTTGGGCAGAGAAATGGCAGGTAGAGTTTCATCTAGTGAGGTGATGCATTTTGGGAGGACAAATGCAAGATGAAAGTATACAGTAAATGGCAGGACACTCAGGAGCATTAACATTTTTTAATCACTTGTGGGATATGGGTGTCGCTTGCTGGCCAGCATTTATTGCTCATCCCCAGTTGGCCTTGAGAAGGTGGTGGTGAGCTGCCTTTTTGAACTGCTGCAGTCTACCTGCTGTGGGTTGATTCACAATGCCATTAGGGAGGGATTTCCAGGAATTTGACCCAGCGACAATGAAGGAATGGTGATATATTTCCAAGTCAGGATGGCGAGTGGCCTCGAGGGGTATTTGAAGATGGTGGTTTCTGATGTATCTGTTGCCCTTGTCCTTCTAGATGGAAGTGGTTGTAGATTCAGAAGGTGCTGTCTGAGGATCTTTGGTGAACTTCCGCAGCATCTTGTAAATGCTAAACACTGATGCTGCTGAGCGTCAGTGCTGGACGGAGTTGATGCTTGTGGATGTAGGTTTGTTCTGGATGGTGTCAAGTTCTTGAGTGTTCTTGGAGTTGCACTCATCCAGGCATGTGGCAAATATTCTATCACACTCCAGATTTGTGTGTTGTAAATGATGGAAAGTCTTTGGGAAATCAGGAGATGAGTTACTCGCTACAATAATCCAAACATCTAACCTGCTCTTGTAGCAACTGTGTTTATGTGGCAAATCCAGCCAAGTTTCTAGACAAGGAGACTGAAATGGATAGTCCAGTCAGCACTTCTGCCAGAAGATTGCTGAGAATGCTTCAACCTTGTCTGTTGCACTAATGTGCTGGGTTTTCCAACATTAAGGATGGATATATTTGTGGAGCTCCACCTCCAGTGAAGTGTTTAATTGTCCATCACCCTTCATGACTGGATGTGGCAGGATTGCAAAGTTAGTTGGTTATGGGATCACTTATCTCTGTTTGCATCTTGCTGCTTATGTTGTTTGGCATGCAAGTAGTCCAGTTTGCTATCTACACCAGGTTGGCACCTCATTTTCAGGTATGCTTGATGCTATATCTGGCCTGCTCTTCTGTACTCCCCATTGAACCAGAGTTGATCACCTGGCTTGATGGTAAGATTAAGTGAGAGATATATCGGGCCATGAAGTTGCAGATTATGCTGGCGTACAATTATGCTGCTGTTGATGACCTAATGCATGGCCAATCTTGAGTTGTTATATCTGTTCCAAGTCTGTCCCATTAAGCACAGTGAGAGTGCCATATACATGTTGGAGATTATTGACAACGTGAAGGTGGGACGTTGAATCTACAAGGACTGTATAGTGGTCACTCTTACCGATACTGTCAAGGACTAATGTATCTGCAGCCAGCAGTTTGGTAAGGATGAGGTCAATTATGTTTTTCCCTCTTGTTGGTTTCCTCACCACCTACTGCAGACCCAGTCTTGCAGCTATAACCTTGGGGACCCAGCCAGCTTGATCAGTAGTACTGTCGCTGGACTTGGAAATCCCCACCCAGAGTACATTTTATGCCTTTGCCATACTCAGTGCTTCCTTCAAATGTTGATCAACATGAGGAGTACCAATTCATCAGCTGAGGAAGGACAGTTCATGGCAATCAGCAGGATGTTTACTTGCCCATGTTTAGCCTGAAGCCATGAGAATTCAGAGTTAATGTTGAGGATTCCCACAGCAAATCCCTCCCGACTGTATACCACCGTGCCGCCACCTCTGTGAAGTCTATCCTGTTGGTGGAACAGGACATATCCAGGGATGGTGATAGTGGCATTCAGGACATTGTCTATAAGCTTGATATAGCCATTACATGGGGCAATTAAGAGCTAACCACACTGCTATGTGTCTGGAGTCATATGCAGACAATATCTGGTGAGGTTGGCAGATTTCCTTCCTTAAGAGATATTAGTGAACCAGGTGGGGTTTTCCAATAATTGATAATGGTTTCATGATCATCAGTAGATACTTAAATCAAATTCCACCATCTACTAAGGCAGGATTCAAACCTGGATCCCAGAACTTAGCAGAGTTTCTGGATTAGTAGTGTAGTGATAAAACCACTAAGCCATTTCCTCCCCTATACCCTGTATATGCTGGGAGAAATATAGAAAGATATTGGGGTGTAAGTCCACAGCTCCCTGAAAATGGCAGCAGAAGTGACTAAGGTGATAAAAAAGGCTTACAACATGCTTGCTTTCATCAGTCAGGGCATTAAGTAGAAAAGTTGGCAAGTAATGTTGCAACTGTATAAGACTTTGGTCAGGCCACATTTGAAGTTCTGTGCACAGTTCTGGTCACTACACTATAAGATGGATGTGGAGAATATGGAGAGGGTGCAGAAGAAGTTTACAGGGGTTGGAGCATATTAGCTATAAGAAGAGGTTTTACAAATTTGGATTGTTTTCACTAGAATGTCAAAAGCTGAGGGGGGAATCTGATGGAAGTGTAGGAAATTATGTGAGGCATGATAGGATGGGTAGTTAGAGTCTCTTTCCCAGGGTAGAAATGTCAAATACTATGGGGCATATGTTTAAGGTGAGAGAGGGAAAGGTTAAAGGAGATGTGCAAGGAAAGCTTTTACCCAGAGGTGCCAGGAGCACACTGCCAGGAGAGGTGGCAGAAGCAGACCCAACAGCAAAGTTTAAGCAACACTCAGTAAGGGAATTGAGGGATACAGGCCATGAGCAGGCAGCTAGGATTAGTTTAGAATTGCACCATGGTTATCACAGACATGCTAGGCCTAAAGGGTGATAGTCTTCCATGTTCTACTTCTGTAAATGTTCGCTGAAGGTAAGCACTGAATCACAGAAGCTGTTGACTTGGTTTACCATGAACACACATTGATGTCACGTTTGACAGACAAGGTGCTCAAACTTGCCCATCGTGAGTTCTCTCTCAGCTCAGTGAGTGACAGCAGACAGTTCCCTCACACAACAGCATTTTGTGAATAAAATCAACACTTACTTCAGATGTGCATATGTGGTGCAATATATTCATGGTTGCAAATTTTTCTGTAAAATGGTATGAATAAATAGTTCTAGAGTTTTAATTTTAGTAGCAAAAATCTAACAGTAATAAAACACATTTAAGCACTTTCACACATTGAGGTAAATGGATTGATGTTTCCAGCTAATGACGTATGAAAGAAAATGGACTTTAGAAATGAGGAACTGAACAACAGTCCTTAGCTCAAAACCGAAATGAGTTATTTTCCATTTTCTTCCCTTTTTTCCCATTTTCCCCTCTTGGTGTTCTCTTCTGAGGTAGAGTTGGTTAGAGGCTTGTGAGAAGCAAAGACAGCTATAAGTTTGGAGGCTCATGTGGAGTGGGGACGGTCAGAGGGCTGGAAGCTCACGGGGAGTGGGGATGGTCAGGGAGCTGGAGGTTCACAGGGAGTGGGGATAGTCAAGGGACTGGAGACTCACGGGGATTGGGGACGGTCAGGGGGCTTGAGGCTCATGGGGAGTGGGGATGGTCAAGGAGCTGGAGGTTCACAGGGAGTGGGGATAGTCAAGGGGCTGGAGACTCACGGGGAGTGGGGACGGTCAGGGGGCTGGAGGTTCACAGGGAGTGGGGATGGTCAGGGAGCTGGAGGTTCACGGGGAGTGGGGATAGTCAAGGGGCTGGAGACTCACGGGGATAGGGATGGTCAGGGGGCTGGAGGCTCACAGGAAACGGGGACGGTCAGGGGGCTGGAGGCTCAAGGGGAGTGGGGACGGTCAGGGGGCTGGAGACTGACAGGGAGTGGGGATGGTCAGGGAGCTGGAGGCTCAAGGGGGAGCGGGGATGGTCAAGGGGCTGGAGGCTCACGGGGATCGGGATGGTCAGGGGGCTGGAGGCTCACAGGAAGCGGGGACGGTCAGGGGGCTGGAGGCTCATGAGCGTGGGACGGTCAGGGGGCTGGAGGCTCAAGGGGAGTGGGGACGGTCAGGGGGCTGGAGACTGACAGGGAGTGGGAATGGTCAGGGGGCTGGAGGCTCACGGGGAGTGGGGACGGTCAGGGGGCTGGAGGCTCATGAGCATGGGACGGTCAGGGGCTGGAGGCTCAAGGGGAGTGGGGACGGTCAGGGGGCTGGAGGCTCACGGGGATCAGGGTGGTCAGGGGGCTGGAGGCTCACAGGAAGCGGGGACGGTCAGGGGGCTGGAGGCTCATGAGCGTGGGACGGTCAGGGGGCTGGAGGCTCACAGGAAGCGGGGACGGTCAGGGGGCTGGAGGCTCATGAGCGTGGGACGGTCAGGGGGCTGGAGGCTCAAGGGGAGTGGGGACGGTCAGGGGACTGGAGACTGACAGGGAGTGGGAATGGTCAGGGAGCTGGAGGCTCACGGGGAGTGGGGGCGGTCAGGGTGCTGGAGACTGACAGGGAGTGGGGATGGTCAGGGGGCTGGAGGCTCAAGGGGAGCGGGGATGGTCAGGGAGCTGGAGACTGACAGGGAGTGGGGATGGTCAGGGAGCTGGAGACTGACAGGGAGTGGGGATGGTCAGGGGGCTGGAGACTGACAGGGAGTGGGGATGGTCAGGGGGCTGGAGGCTCACAGGGAGCGGGGATGAGCAGGAGGCTGGAGGCCTGAGGGGAGCAGGACAGTTGTTGGACTAGGGGTTGATGTGGGTAGTCAGCTGCTTGCAAGCCTAGGCAGACCATGTGTGGATGTATCCTGCACTGGAAGGAGTGTAATTCCTATGTTTTGAATTTATTCTTATTTTACTGACTTATAATATGAACAACTGTAAGTAATGCAACTTTTCTTTCATTTCTTTTTCCCTTTATTCATATCATATCTAAGATCTTAGGTACCAACTATACTCCTGTACCTCTATAATTGTATGAATGTGACAACAAAGGATATTTTAATTCTAATATGACATGATATCCCTGTTCACATTAGCTCCTGTGAGACTATTTCTCACCATAATTAGCTCCTGTGACACTATATCCTGTCACACATTAGCTCCTGTGACACTATATCCTGTCACACGTTAGCTCCTGTGACACTATAATCCTGTCACACGTTAGCTCCTGTGACGCTATATCCCATCACACATCAACTCCTATGAGACTGTATATCATCACACGTTAGCCCCTGTGAGACTGTATGCTATCACACACTAGCCCCTGTGAGACTGTATCTCAGCACATTAGTTCCTGCGAGACTGTATGCTGTCACACATTAGTCTTTGTAAGACTATATCTCAGCACATTAGCTCCTGTGAGACTGTATGCTATCACACATTAGCCCCTGTGAGACTGTATCTTAGCACATTAGCTCCTGCAAGACTGTATCTCTGCACATTAGCTCCTGTGAGTCTGTATCTCAGCACATTAGCTCCTGCGAGACTGTATCTCTGCACATTAGCTCCTGTGAGACTGTATGCTATCACACAGTAGCCCCTGTGAGATTGTATCTCTGCATCATTAGCTCCTGTGAGATTGTATGCTACCATACATTAGCCCCTGTGAGACTGTATCTCAGCACACTAGCTCCTGTGAGACTGTATGTTATCATATATTAGCCCCTGTGAGACTGAATCTCAGCACGTTAGCTCCTGCGTGACTATAACCAGCAAGTTGGCTCCTGTTGACTATATCCCAATAGTAGGTTGCTCTGAACATTCTGACATGCATTTGAAACTGGTGTTATTAAAAGGTTTATAAAATAGATGGGATTTTATTCTGCCATGTTTAAAAATCATTCAAATTGTCTTATATATAAATAAGTTGGTTAGCTCAAT
Source organism: Chiloscyllium plagiosum (assembly GCF_037043375.1). Taxonomy (NCBI): domain Eukaryota; kingdom Metazoa; phylum Chordata; class Chondrichthyes; order Orectolobiformes; family Hemiscylliidae; genus Chiloscyllium; species Chiloscyllium plagiosum. The sequence goes on from NW_028270141.1 coordinate 54,490,844, forward strand.
TTTATGTTAATTTCTTTTGAGTCTTTTTTTCGTTAAAACCAGATCTGCAGCTTTGTCAGCTTGTGTTATTAGACCACTACATTATAACCAAAAAAGCAACATATGATCTATCTACCCAGATTTCAGTTTGGGATCTGACTTATCCAGTAGTAAAAGCAGCTAGTAATATAAAATCCTATTACTGGCTACTTCCAATGGGACAATAACCCAAATGTACGTGTTAGTGCTTGTGCAATCATGTTTCTGAGTATCCAAGAGTTAATGCCTGGACAAATCAATGTTGGTTAGAACAGAAAGGGTGGAAAGGAAAGGGTGTGAGATTGCTATAACTCTGAATTTTCTTAGATCTTGAAACTTTTAAAAATTTTCAATATTTTCAAGATATCAGTATTAATTAGCAAGCTAAAAGTAACACGATTAAATTTGTTTCCATTGGTTCTTCTGTCCTGCAATATCTAATTTTACAAGTTTACAAAGTGAAAAACAGGAAAACAAAAAAGATTTTTCAGTGAAATTTTGGGTATTTGAAGATTAAAGATGCAATAATAGACAACATTTTATGGTCCCTCCCCAGTGGGTTTAAAGGTGGCGTGGGGAGGGAACTAATTAAACTCAACACGTGGGTTTGTGTGGGGCAATGAATGTGGGAACATATTTTGCGGTCCTCTGTGCCTTGAAGAAGCAAATGCCTCTCAAACCTCCTCCCTTCCTCACACGAGTCATTCCTCACCATTCATGGGCGGCACGGTGGCACAGTGGCACAGTGGTTAGCACTGCTGCCTCACAGCGCCAGAGACCCGGGTTCAATTCCCGCCTCAGGCGACTGACTGTGTGGAGTTTGCACGTTCTCCCCGTGTCTGCGTGGGTTTCCTCCAGGTGCTCCGGTTTCCTCCCACAGTCCAAAGATGTGCAGGTCAGGTGAATTGGCCATGCTAAATTGCCCGTAGTGTTAGGTAAGGGGTAAATGTAGGGGTATGGGTGAGTTGCGCTTCGGCGGGGCGGTGTGGACTTGTTGGGCCGAAGAGCCTGTTTCCACACTGTAAGTAATCTAATCTAAAGTTTCCCTCAGACCTCTCACATCCACACCCCACCATCCCTCTCCCACACAGACCTCACCACTCTTGCTGTCAGTCTGCTGGTCTGGATCCAGTGAAACACCAGATTCACCTTCAGGTCAGCCATCAAGGCCTTCTCTATTTTGGGGATTGACTGCAGTCCCAAAAGTGGCCACCACACCCACTTGGCACGGCTGAAAGAGGCAAATCTCTAAGACAGAATTTCCACCCTAAAATAGGGACAGAAATTGTGTCCTGAGCCAGTTACAACTCCTCCAAATGTTGCAGCTAAACTCCAAAGGAACTTTTCAGTGTAAGGCAGGGTATCTTTCTTATCAGACAAAACCATGCATTGAATTTTGAATGAAGTACTGCATAAATTTCGAAAGAGAAATAGCTTGGTTTATTATTTTTCCATTGTGTGGAACAATGTGCAACCAATTTGAGCACAGCATTCTCCCACAAAAAGCAACATGATGATGGTTGGATGAAATGTTCTGGTGATGTTGAATGAGGAATAAAGAAATGGTCACATGCGAGAACTGTTTTGCTCCCTTTCAAATTGTGCCATGAGGTCTTTTATGCTTAACTGATGAAAGAACAAAAAACAAAGAACATTACAGCACAGGAATAGGCCCTCCCAGCCTGCGCCGATCCAGATCCTCTATCTAAACCTGCCGCCTATTTTCTAAGGATCTGTATCCTTTTGCTCCCTGCCCATTCATGTATCTGTCTAGATACATCTTAAATAACGGCATCGCTTGCGCTCCTACCACCTCTGCTGGCAACACAATTAAGGCACTTACTACCCTCTGAGTAAATAAATTTCTACGTATATCTCCCCTAAACTATTCCCTTCCCACTTTGAACTCATGACCCCTTGTAATTGAGTCCTCCACTCTGGGAAAAGGCTTCTTGCTATCCACCCTGTGTACACCTCTCATGATTTTGTAGGCCTCAATCAGGTCCCTCCTCGACTGCCTTCTTTCCAATGAAAATAATCCTAATCTACTCAACCTCTCCTCATAGCTAGAACCCTCCATACCAGGCAACATCCTGGTGAAACTCCTCTACACCCTCTCAAAGGCATCCACATTCTTTTGGTAATTTGGCAACCAGAACTGTACAAAGTATTCCAAATGCTGCCGAACCAAAGTCTTATACAACTGTAACATGATTGGCCAACTCTTGTACTCAATACCTCGTCCAATGAGGGAAATCATGCCTATGCCTTCTTGGCCACTCTACTGACCTGCATTGCCACCTTCAGGGAACAATGGACCTGAACACACAGACCTCTCTGTAAATCAGTTTTTCACAGGATTTTTCCATTTACTCTGGAATTGCATCTTCCAAAATGCTCCACCTCGCATTTGTCCAGATTGAACTCTATCTGTCATTTCTCTGCCCAACTGTCCAATCTGTACTCTCTGACAGTCCCCTTCACTCTCTGCTGCTCCACCAATCTTTGTGTCATCTGCAAACTTGCTAATAAGGTAACCTACATCTTCCACCAAATCATTTATGTGCATCACAAAAAACAGTGGTCCCAGTACAATTCCTGTGGGACATCACTGGTCACAGGTCTCCATTTTGAGAAGCTCCCTCCAACTACTACTCTCTGTCTCCTGTTACCCAAACACTTCTCTATTCATCTAGCTAGAACACCCTGGACCCCTTGAGACTTCACGTTCTTCATCAGCCTATCATGGGAAACCTTATCAAATGCCTTACTAAAGACCACATATATGACATCTATATCCCTTCCCTCATCAATCAATTTTGTCACTTCTTCAAAGAATCTGATTAGGTTTGTAAGACATGAACTTCCCTGCACAAAACCATGCTGCCTATCACTGATAAGCCAATTTTTTCCAAATGGCTATATTTCTTAGTCCTTAGTATTTTCTCCAATAGCTTTGCTACCACTGATGCCAGGCTCACAGGTCTGTGAGCCAGGATTAACCCTGCACCCTTCTTAAACAAGGGAACAACATTCACAATTCTCCAGTCCTCTGGGACCTCCCAGCTTTTTCAAGGATGTTGCAAAGATATCTGTTAAAGTCCCAGCTATTTCCACTCTCGCTTCCCTCAGTAACCTGGGATAGATCCCATCGGGATCTGGGGATGTGTCCACCTTAATGCCTTTTAGAATACACACTTCCTCCCTCCTTATGCTGACTTGACCTAGGGTAATCAAAGATCTATCCCTAACCTCAACATCTGCCATGTCCCTCTCCTTGGTGAATACCAATGCAAAGTACTCATTAAGAATCTCACCCATTTTCTCTGACTCCATGCATATCTTTCCTCTTCTGTTCTTGAGTGGGCCAACTCTTTTCCTAGTTACCCTCTTGCTCCTTATATATGAATAAAAAGCTTTGGGGTTTTCCTTAACCCTGCTCACGAAGGATATCTCATGACCCCTTTTAGCCCTCTTAATCCCTCATTTCAGATTGGTGCTGCATTCCTGATATTCTTCCAAAGCTTTGTCTGTCATCAGTCGCTTAGACCTTATGGACGCATCCGTTTTCCTCCTAGCTAGTCTCACAATTTCACCTGTCATCCATGGTTGCCTAATTTCTATCCCTCATTTTCACAGGAACATATCTCTCCTGAACTCCACTTTGCAAGAAGGGTGGTAGAGATAGATAAATTAGAGAATGATTAGACAGTGAATCTCATGTCAGTGGAAGGGAATTCATTATTCAAAATAACAAAGGAGAATATTGTTATGATATATATTGTCACCAAGATTACAAAAAGGACCTTGATGTCATTCTTATACTTGCAAGATTGAAAGCAGTTCTACTGACGAGTCCATATGACATAGTAATCGTGAGTGGTGGTTATGGCCCTCCTCAATATTAAGCCAGTCAGATCCATTAATATCAGCTTTCAAGGTCATTATAAAGCACAGTTAAGACTCAGCTACATTACTGTGGATCTGGAGTCACATGTAGAGTAGATCAGGTAATGATGGCAAATGTCCTTCCCTCAAGGACCCCAAGGGTTATTAAAATATACAGTGGTAGTTTTCTGGTCATTACTACTGAAATTAACTTTCATTTCCAGGTGGTATCATTGAATTGAACTGCATTGAATTTATCAGCTGCCATTTGAACCTGCACCCCAAGAGCATTAACCTAAGCCTCCAGGGATATCACCACTCCCTCCTCTCCCAACTCATTGCATTTGAACAACTTTGGTCCTGATGCTAAGCATGCTGGACATGCACATGGACAGCAGTGAATTAAGGGATGCTTGGGTTAGGTTATTTTATTTTATATTAGGATCAATCCTTGGCTCAACATCGTGGGCCGAAGGGCTTGTTCTGCATTGTATTTTTCTATATTCTATGTTGTATAAAAGTCGTTGAAACAAAATATATAACAATGAAAAGTGGTAAGCTATGTTAATCATAATCTTGATTAACTTATTTCAGAGAAAGAAAAGGTCTTCTGCCGTTGTAAAATCTTGTCTGTTGCTGTTTGTGGCTAATTACAACGCATCAAATTGTTGCTTGACTGAATTGAGCTAATTCTGAATGAATCAAGGAGTAAACTCCAGGCTTTTTTCCTGAAATGTGGAACGGGACCACAATATAAATCCTGTGTAATAACAACCTAGAGTCATGAGTCAATGTACCAGATCTGCTGAGCACAAAGGCCCAGCATTTTCACACACAGCTGAAATTCCATTAAAGCTCTGTGTCATTCAACTCAGGATTGTATTTCTCATAACAAAAAGGTTAAATAGTCCCAAAGTACCATTTGTAATATCTTTTATCCCCATTGAAACAAATTGCACTGTTGTAATTGTTTTGCATTGCAATGATGTGAACAGACTAATGGGGAAGACACACTTCCCAGGAGGTTCAAGTATTTTTCAAAGGCATATTGCCCTCAGGGCATTCACTTCTTAGTAAGATACAATTTTTACGAGAACAAATTTGTCAGAATACATGCAGTCAGAAGCCCAATAACAGAAAAATTGATATAAAATGAATGTTTGTCATATTTAATGAGAGGCATTAACAGATTGATTTTATTGTAGTAATGGGAATGCGCAGTGCTCTAACATCTCAAAGTTACTTTGATTCAATCATGGGGTGTAGGCAATGCTGGCATGACCAGAATTTACTGCCAATCCATAAATACCCTCAAGATGGCAGTAATGAGCTACCTTTGTTCACCCACAGTCTATGGATAATCCACAGTCTATTGTGGTGCTGTTATGGACAGAGGTTTGGATTTTGACCCAATAATGCTGCAGGATTGAATTTTATTCTTCAATAGTTTTGAACTGATTAAGCAAGTGAGGATTTAAATTATATTCTGTTTAATTGTGGCAATGATATGAAGGTGCCATTATTGGACTGGGGTGGACAAAGTCAGAAATCACACAACACCGGATTATAGTCCAACAGGTTTACTTGAAACCATAAACTTTCGGAATGCTGCTCCTTCAACAGGTAAAGTCAACTTCACCTATTGAAGGAACAGTGCTCCAAAAACTTGTGATTTCAAATAAACCTGCTTGAGGGTGGTACAGTGTCTCAGTGGTTAGCACTGCTGCCTCACAGCGCCACGAACCTGGGTTCAAATCTAGTCTTGGATGACTGCCTGTGTGGAGTTTGCACATTCTCTCTGTGTCTGCATGGACTTCCTCCCACAATCCAAAGATGTGCAGGTTAGATGTGAATTACCCATGCAAAATTGCCCAAGTGTTCAGGGGCTAGGTTCATTAGTCAGGGATAAATATATGATAGGGAATGGATCTGGGTGGGTTACTCTTTGAAGGGTTGGAGTGGTCTTGTTGGGCCATAGGGCCTGTTTCCACACTGTAGGGATTCTAATTCTGTTGGACTATAACCTGGTCTTGTCTGACTTCTGACTTTGTTTAATTGTTGTTAGTTGTAAGACACTTTCATGCTTAATGAGGAAGAATAGTTTTCTGTCCCAGGTCAAAAAATAAGGCTTTATGGCTGCTTTTACGCTCAAATTTATGTAAACACAGGCAAACAAAAGAGAAAACGCTTTGAGATAAAAGGCTTTTAGTCAAGCTATGTTTTAAATAAGTTTAGCTTTATAAATTAAAGTCTAAAAAAGGCCCACATATAACAGTTTTGAATGGTTACTTTGTGCTTTATTTATTTTGCAATGGCACTTTGTTTCTTCAGTAAGGTGATAAACTGTGATTCAAGATAACAACAACTCAAATTTCTGTAGGAGAACAAAAGCCGATACAATATCTTCATAGTAAATTTTAAGTTTTTTAAAGAATCAATGATTCTTGAGAAGTCTCACATGTTTCTACAAGGTTGTAGCCATTGCAGAAACTTGTTTGAGAGAAAGATAAGGACTGGTGGCTCAGAATTCCTGGGTATGGATGTTTCAGGTGCAATTGAGAGGGATATAAAAGGGGAGGGGAAGTTGCATCATTGATTAAGGAAAGCATCACAGCTACACTAAGAGAGGACATTTTGGAGAGCTCATCCAGCGAAGTTATATGGGTTGAATTCAGGAATAAGAAAGGCTCAATCACTGTGATGGATTGATACTATTGACTTCCCAATAGCCAGTGAAAGATAGAGGAACAGATATTTAAGCAGATCGTGGAAAGATGTAAAACAACAGCATTGTTGTTGCGGGTGATTTTAACTTCATCAATATTGACTGGGACTCCATTAGTTTCAGGGCTTAGATGGGGCACAATTTGTTATGTATATCCAGAAGGATTTCTTGAAACAATGCGTACATAGTCCAATTAGAGAAGGACTTGAACTTGGGCAGAATTTAGCACAGGCACTAGGCACTGGTTGACCCTATTATACGGTCAACTTTCCTGGATATTTCTTCATCATTTCTGGTGCTGAGCTCAATGGCAAGTGTTCCAACTAGCTTTACTCTTATTCCACTTTCTTTAATGAATTGATACAACTGAATGGCTTGCTCAAGTCATTTCAGAGGGTAGTTAAGAATCAATCATATTACTGTGGGTCTGGAGTCATATGTGTGCCTGTCCAGATAAGGAGAACAGTTTTCCTTCACTAAAGGCATTAGTGACTGGATGAGTTTTTTTTTGATAATATGACGGTTTCATGTTCATTACAACTGAGGCTGATATTTTGTTCCAGAATTATTTCCTTGCATATAAATTTGCTGAACTACGACATAGGATTTGAACTCCTGTCTCTGGGTCATTTGTACAAACCTCTGGGTAATTAATTCAGTAACACTATGGTACTCTTGCCAAGAAGGTCAAAAGTTACATGACACCAGGTTATAGTCCAACAGGTTTATTTGAAATCACAAGCTTTTGGATATGATTCAGAAGTGGAGAAGTCACACTTCACCAGAGGAAGGGGCAGCACTCTGAAAGATTGTGATTTCAAATAAACCTGTTGGGTTATAACTTAGTGTTGTGTAACCTTAGACCTTGTCCACCTCAGTCCAACACTGGCACCTCCACATCATTGCTAGGAAGTAAGATCATTCCAGCTGATTTAACTGTTCACATCCTTTTCCTGCACAAAACCTATGAAAATGACATTAGGGTCAGCATGCAACAACTGCCAGAGGGGCAGAAGCTGGTATGACTGAATATCTCTGACCTTTTAGGAGAAAGTGAGGACTGCAGGTGCTGGAGATCAGAGTTGAAAAATGTGTTGCTGGAAAAGCGCAGCAGGTCAGGCAGCATCCAAGGAGCAGGGGAATCGACATTTTGGGCATAAGCCCTTCTTCAGGAATCTCTGACCTTTTCCACTTTTTCCTGCCACATTTCCCCGTAACATGAATAGGAAAGATTTAGAGGGGTATGGGCCAAGCACTATAGGACTAGTTTGGTTTAGGAAAATTGGTTGGCATGGACAAGTTGGACCAAAGGGTCTGTTTCCATGCTGCATGATTCTATGACCATAACAGGCTAACGTTCCTTTGAATTGTCATTGACATAACATTGTGGCACTGATTACTGAATTAGTCCCTGAATTTTAAATACCAATTATACCCTTGACACACTCCCCCATTCACCACCAGCAACCTTGTTCAAATGGATACTCAGTGAAAATAAAAGCACAAACCTAGAATGGAGTGATTCAGACAGCAAGTAATCTTGTCCAATGTTTAACCCTCATTGTTTTTATATCATGCCTGACAGAAGAATTGGGCAGTGGGCCAGAAGGGGTGATGATTACATTGACACTAACCTCTTAAATTTTTCTTCAAATAATTCTCCTCATTCAATAGCTGTGACAAAGGTTCATGATACATTATTTGTTTAGGACGTTGGGTTCGGAGGTGGAGGAATGATGAATAGCTCTAAGTTTAACTTGTGTTTCTACATTATGTGTCTAGAAGAGGAAGACTTGTGTTTTAATCTCATTTTTGATGTGTTCTGCAATCTGTATGAGGATTTATTTTGATTAAATGCATTTCAGTGGGTACTTTAAAAGCCTTGAGGTGACTAGTTCTGTGTTTTAGGAAAAAGAAGACAGAACAGAGAAGAAAAAGAACCTACCATTTCCCTGACACAGGAGTCCAGTTACACAGAACATTAGGACAACCCAGAAGAAGCCAGACAGTGTATAGGTTTCATTAAGAGAGAAATGGTCTATAACAGCAAATATACTGTCAAGTTTGCAGTCTCCAAAAACAGTCAGGGCAACAGAAAAGAGGATCTGAGTGGCTTAGAAGTTAGTAGAGCAAACCTCCAGAAACAAAAGGCTTTTGAGATCTAAGAGAGAAAAATAAGTTATTAGTCAGTTCACATACTTGGGTTTAAGGAAGACAGGAGAAAGTGAGGACTGCAGATGCTGGAGATCAGAGCTGAAAATGTGTTGCTGGAAAAGCGCAGCAGGTCAGGCAGCATCCAAGGAGCAGGAGAATCGACGTTTCGGGCATGAGCCCTTCTTCATGTAAGCTGACATAGCAACATGTTTAAGGTTTTCCAGAAGAGGCATTAATTAAAGAAAATAATATTGATTGACTGCAGAAATTTGCCAAAAATAAATTTGTTACAGTCATGTCTACTAAACATTGTAGAATGGAGACAGCAGTGACCTTTCACTAAAATATGGTGTCTGTACAGTTGTTGTCAGGGTGAAAGGGTTGAATCTTTCTGGTATTTGCACAAGTTCATCTCAGATAGTTCTTATATAGTATAACACAGTACCTATTCTTCATTTGTGTAATAACTCTTCATTTTTTGTTAGAAATACATTGGCAATCTCTCAGGAGTGTGTTCGGTGACAACTTCACAGTAAACAAAAAGCAAAATACAACTTATGGTTTATGAAGATAGATTTCACTTTGGGATCTGACTTGTCCAGTATTACCAGCAGCTAGGATCATAACATTACTCCTTTCCCTACTTCAGGACACTCTTTACAACCTCCCTCCTTGACCAAGACTTCCTTCAACCATCCTAATTGAACTTAAATTCCACCAACTGCTGCAGTGGGATTTGAACCCATGTTGTGAGAGCATTAGTCTCATCATCTATTCACAAATTTGTTGCTAATGCATTGTTTCACTAAATAAACATGTATAAAAGAATAGTCAATAATGAAAAAGAAAAATTTCATCACAATGCATTTTCTGATTAAATTTAAGTTTAAAATTATTTTAGTACTTTTAACATAATTACCGAGACAATAAAGTCATAAAAAGCACATAAATTGTACTAATGTTCCTCAAAATTTCCAAACAGTCTGAGATTTGAAACTTCCTTTTCCATATAACATTACACAGCTGACCCAATTCCTCTCATAGCAGTGTTTTTAAAAGTCACTCACAAGAAAAAACATCGGTTCTCAAGAATGGCTGTCATGGAGAAATGTTATAATCCCCTTGTGAAGGACCTTGGAATGTTTCATTTCATTAAAGGCGGTATACAAATGCAAGTTGTTATTGCTGATCGGCTTCCCCACAGACCGCATTCACAAACTGCAACTCATTGCAAATGAAACTACCTCACCCCATTCTCTCACTAAATATTTCAGGCCTACTTCCTTACTCGCCCAGGTGCTAGACTAATGGTACCTCTCAGGTTCAAATCCTATCACTGCAGTTGGTAGAATTTTAAATACAAGTATGAAATATAATTGAGCTTTTTGAGGGTGTGACCAAGAAGATAGACAGCAGAGCGGGTGACATTATTTATGGGCAGGCAATGTCCGAGTGGTATTATCACTAAACTATTAATCCAGAAACTCAGCTAATGTTCTAGGGATCCTGTTTTGCACCTACTGTGGCAGATAGTAGAATCTGAATTAAATAAAATAATCTGAAATTAAATGTTTAACAACCACCATAACTCCATTGTCAATTGTTAGAAAAATCCATCTGCTTCATTAATGTCTTTTAGGGAAGGAAACTGCCATCCTTACCTGATCTGGCCTACATATGACTTCATACCCACAGCAATGTGGCTGATGCTTAACTACCCTCTGTGCGATTAGGGATGGATGATAAACACTGACCAGCCAACAAACCCCACATCCTGTCAACGTATAATGGAAAAACATGGATTTTAACAAGGCTCCGCATGGTATATTGTTTGTTAAAGTTAGATCATATGGGATTCAGGGAGAGCTTACCAATTGGATGCAAAATTGGTTTGACGGTATGAGACAGAGGGTGGTGGCGATGGGTTGTTTTTCGCTCTAAAGTGGCCTGTGACCAACAGTGTTCAGCAAGGATTGGTGCTGTGTTCACTGTAGTCTGTAATTTATATAAATGATTTGGATGAGAATATAGGGAGCATGGTTCATAAATTTGTGAATGACACCAAAATTGGTGATATATTAGACAGTGAATAAGGTTATTTAAGAGGACAATAGGATCTTGATCAATTCTGCCATGGGGCTGAGGAGTGGTCAATGGAGATTAATTTGGATAAATGTTAGGTGTTGCATTTTGACAAGCTGAAAATGGGCAGGACTTACACAGTTAATGGTAGTGTTGTTGAGACTTAGGATGTCAGGTGCATCATTTTTGAAAGTTGTATCACAGGTAGACAAGGTGGTAAAGAAGGCATGTTTGCCTTCCTTGCTTAGCCCATTGAGTATAGAACTTGGGACATCATGGTGCAGTTGTACAGCATGTTGGTGAGGCCACGTTTCGAGCATTTTGTTCAGTTCTGGTTGCCTTGCTATAGGAAGATGTTATTAAATTGGAGAGGGTTCAAAAAAGGATGTTACAGGGCCTGGAAGGTTTGAATTATAAGGAGAGGTTGAATAAGCTAGGACATTTTTGCCTAGAATGTAAGAGGCTGAGGGATGATCTAATAGATGTCTATAAAATCATGAGACCAATGCATCAAGTGAATAGCAAAGGTCTTTTCCCTAGGGAGTGAATTTTCATAACTAAAGAGCATACTTTTAAGGTGAGGGGAGAAAGGTTTAAAAGGGACCTGAAGGAGGGACCTGAAGGGCAACTGTTTCAGACCAAGGGTGAATATATGTGGAATGAACTGCCAGAGGAAGTGATAGATGCAGGTACAGTAACAATATTTAGAATATATTTGGATAGATACATGAATAAGAAAGGTTTAGAGGCATATGGGCCAAATGCATACAAATGGGACTAGTCTAGTTTGGGAAACCTGGTCAGCAAGTTAGACTGAAGATACGGTATGACTCTATTAAGGCAGTCTCAGTAACTGTGGCCATTGCAACCATCAACTGGTTCACTAATTCCCATCCGAGACAGAAATCTGTCATCCCACCTGGTTTGGCCTTCATGTGACTCCATACTCATAATGATGTGGTTGACACTTAACTGCCCTTTGATACAGTGCTAGCAAGCCATTCAGTTCAAGGGCAGTTACGGTTGGCAACATATGTTGACCTTGCCACATCCCAAGAAAGACTTTTTTAAAATTCTGATTCCCCTTCCTTTATCTTCTGCAGTTGGGTGGTATTCTTTCAGTCTGCTCTGAAATTCAGAAACACACATTGTTCCCTCCTCTTCCTCTACGTTCAAACTTCTACATTCAAAATCCTTTAGTTTTCAATAGGACTTTCCTTTAAAATTTCATTTTCTCTCAGATTTCAGCTCCTGTCTAGGCTTAATTTTCACCTTACTGTTAACCAAACCAAGATACCTATCCAAAATTAGCACTCACAATCAACTAGAATTACAACAATGACTGTCACAACTACAGACATTTCTAGCACATTGTCAGTGAATTGTAGATTAATATGACTCATCAAGCTGCCTTTTGATTTGTAACGATGCATCTTTAAGCAGACCAACAGTCAAGCTCCTTTTTAAACATTATAGGGTGGAGTTTATTATAAATTAAGAAAAATGGTCCTTCAGGGATAAAGAGTTAAATTTATTATCAGGAAATTACAGAAATTTAAATTAAAACAAGTACAGATAAAACAAAAAGAACACTTATAAGAAGGAAATCCTACTAAGTATCGATGGTATTGCAGTGGGGCCTGCTGCTTGAGTTTCTTGCTGCTGAAGTGAAGAGGTCAATACTTGAAGCTGTGATGGCTTCTGTAGTTGGATGGTTAGTTTTTTTTGTATAGTAAATTTTGGGACCCAGAGAGAGACATAAAGAAGATTCCAGGCTTCTAGATTTATAAGTGTGACCCTTTTAATCGCCCAGTTTCTTTGCAACAGGCCATTTGCTGGTTATTGGATGTCTCTCTCTGTCTGTCCCTGTCTCATTCTTTTTCTCTCTGCCTGGGTATGAAATTGAAGGTGTGTATTGTATCTTTAAGAGAGCAACTGCCATAGAGAGAGAAACTCTTGGACAGCTAATTGCCCATCTAACATCTTGCTCTCAAAGAAATTAGAAAACAGTCTCTATCAAACCGGAAGCGGCAGAGACAAATCATTATAAATGCCGGAGGAAACATCACAGAAGCGCTTCACAGGAGGCTCCCAAGCTCTGAGGATGTCACCTAGACAGGGGACGAAACGTCTGCAACACAAATTCCCAGCTCAGTGTACAGAACCACAACAGTCTCTATCAAAAGTAACTTTTCATATGAAACATACTCGCAGTAAAAAGAAAGATGACCCAGGGAGAGCAGCAGCCAGAAGAGTGAAGACACAGAGGAAGACAGAGACTGTGTGGTTTTGAAATTAAGCTGATGTAACTTTAATAATTGCCTAATTGGAACAGCATATTGTTATAGAGTTGCAGGCAGGTAATAAGCAGTTACGAAAAAGGGGGCTTAAAGTTGTGAATAGTTGTTTAATGTTATCTTTTAGAGTCAGAAAATAAATTGACGTTATTTTCTTTAAATAGTGGAATTTAGGAGTTCTCTGTCACTCGTATATTAATAGATTACGAGGCGAGGTGAGCTTTTCTGGGTGTTTGGTTTACTTAACAGAAAATGTTTGCCTCTGTGTCATAACAGCCTGGCTAGGTGCCTTTTTCCATATAGTTCAAGATAGATTCTCTCCTCAACTTGATAGATTGGAATTTTGAATTATTTTTAGGAAGTAAGCTGAATTACTGAGTGACCTATGCAAAAAACCTCATCATGTTCCATTGAGGCATTGGCATTTTGGAGACAGTTCATCACCCACCAGTCGTCCTTAGCCTTTGTTCTGATTAACAGCCAAATTACAGTCTCACAATGAGTCATTGATGAACCACGTTAACTCCTGAATAAGATTTTTTATATGTCTGGGTACTTTTTTCTCTCTCTATCCCTTATATAATGGGTGGTGATATAGTCAGGTGAGTTGTAGCAGTCTTTTGTTTTTGGCCACTAACCATCAAACTTTCTTTTTAACAACTAGCAATAACATCATAACAATATGTGCATGCCATATTTCCCATCTTATGTGTGAGTATATATTTATTTTTTCTTGAATAATGATGTGGGGGCTTTTGGTTAACAACTCCAAGCTTTAAGTGTAATACTGCCTTCTTTAGTATTTCTGTACCTTTCTCAGCTGGATGTAAATTCAGTTAAAAGGCCAAACACTACACATGCTGGAAATCTGAAACAAACAGAGAATGCTGGAGAGACTCGGCAGGTCGGGCAGCATCTGTGGAGAGAGAAACACAGTTACCATTTTGAATCCAGTCTGACTCTTCTTCAGAGTTTTTTCAGTCATTGAATACGTTCAGGCCTTTTAGGCAGTAAAGGTATCAAGGGATATCTAATAGTGAGGGAAGATGTTTTTGGGGTAGGTGATCAACCATGGTCTAGAAAGTTAAAAATCAAACAACACAAGGTTACAGTCCAACAGGTTTATTTGGAAGCACAAGCTTTTGGAGCGTTGCTCCTTCATCAGGTAGTTAGTGGAACAAAACCACAAGACACAGCAAAAAATCATAATGTCATACAACTGATGTGATATATTTAACAGCAATCTAGGTTTGTTCAATATTTTTTTTATTTCAAAAATATACTTTATTCATAAAATAATTTGATGGTCTGTACAGTTGGTCATGCCATACATATGTAAACATTTACATAAGGAGATCAGAATTTATCATTTTTATATACAGGTCTGTACGTTTATCAATCATATGCCCATATATTTAGCTGAGGTGTCAGCAGAGCCCAAATGACTGCGTTCTTCTTAGGCAGGCAGATGTTACACGGTGGTCTTTCCCCACCGCACCTTGGCGGCAGCTGCCCCGAGCTTCAGTGCGTCCCTCAACACGTAGTCCTTGACCTTGGAATGTGCCAGTATGCAACACTCAGTTGGGGTCAACTCCTTCAGCAGGAAGATCAACAGGTTTCGGACCGCCCAGAGAGCGTCCTTCACCGAGTTGATGATCCTCCGGGCACAGTTGATGTTCGTCTCGGTGTAAAAACAATGACTGCAGATGCTGGAAACCAGATTCTGGATCAGTGGTGCTGGAAGAGCACAGCAATTCAGGCAGCATCCGAGGACAGGCAAAATTGACGTTTCGGGCAAAAGCCCTTCATCAGGAATAAAGGCAGAGAGCCTGAAGCGTGGAGAGATAAGCTAGAGGAGGGTGGGGGTGGGGAGAGAGTGGCATAGAGTACAATAGGTCAGTGGGGAAGGAGATGAAGGTGATAGGTCAGGGAGGAGAGGGTGGAGTGGATAGGTGGAAAAGGAGCTGGGCAGGTCGGACAAGTCCGGACAGGTCAGGGGATCGAGTTGCTGGAGGTTAGAAGCTAGGATGAGGTGGGGGAAGGGGAAATGAGGAAACTGTTGAAATCCACATTGATGCCCTGGGGTTGAAGTGTTCCGAGGCGGAAGATGAGGCGTTCTTCCTCCAGGCGTCTGGTGGTGAGGGAGCGGCGGTGGAGGAGGCCCAGGACCTCCATGTCCTCGGCAGAGTGGGAGCGGGAGTTGAAATGTTGGGCCACGGGGCGATTTGGTTGATTGGTGCGGGTGTCTCGGAGATGTTCCCTAAAGCGCTCTGCTAGGAGGCGCCCAGTCTCCCCAATGTAGAGGAGACCGCATCGGGAGCAACGGATACAATAGATGATATTAGTGGATGTGCAGGTAAAACTTTGATGGATGTGGAAAGCTCCTTTGGGGCCTTGGATAGAGGTGAGGGAGGAGGTGTGGGCGCAGGTTTTACAGTTCGTCTCGGTGTGCCTCCCGGGGAACAGACCGTAGAGCACGGAGTCCCGCGTCACGGTGCTGCTCGGGATGAACCTCGGCAAACACCACTGCATTCCTCTCCAGACTTCTTCTGCGTAGGCACATTCCAGTAGGAGGTGTGTGACAGTCTCGTCCCCCCCGCAGCCACTTTGAGGGCAGTGTGCGGTGCGGCCGGGAGTCAGGGCGTGCATAAAGGATCTCACAGGCCGAGCCCTTCTCACCACCAGCCAAGCCATGTCTTGGTGCTTGTTGGAAAGTTCTGGCGATGAGGCATTCTGTCAAGTGGCTTTGACAGTCTGCTCAGGGAACCGCTCGATAGAATCTGCCCTCTCCTTTTCCCGAAGGGTCTCAAGGACACTACGTGCTGACCACTTCCTGATGGACTTGTGGTCAAAGGTGTTTTTCTTCATAAACTTCTCCACGAAGGACAGGTGATATGGAACTGTCCAACTACTTGGAGTGTTCCGCGGCAGCGAGGCCAGGCCCATCCTTCGCAACACCGGGGACAGGTAGAACCTCAGTACGTAGTGACACTTGGTGTTTGCATACCGGGGATTCACGCACAGCTTGATGCAGCCACACACAAAGGTGGCCATCAGAGTGAGGGTGGCATTGGGTGCATTTTTCCCCCTGTTGCCCCGATCTTTGTACAGCGAGTCTATCTTTGACCTCCATACAAATTGGAAGATGGCTTGGGTGACTGCAGCAGCACAGGTTCTGAGAATAGGCCAGACCTGTGCCACGTATAACAGCAATGACAGTGCCTCACACCTGATGACCAGGTTTTTCCCGCGATGGAGAGCGACTGTAATTTCCATCTGCCCAGTTTCTGCCTCACTTGGCTGATACACTCCTCCCAAGACTTGGCGCATGCCCCAGCCTCCCCGAACCAAATACCCAGCATCTTCAGGTGGTCGGTCCTGATGGTGAAGGGGATCGAGGATTGATCGGCCCAGTTCCCGAAGAGCATGGCCTCGCTCTTGCCTCGGTTTACCTTGGCCCCCGAGGCCCGGCAATCTAGGTTTGTTCAATATAGGTTTGATATAAACCTGTTGGACTATAATCTGGTGTTGTGTGATTTCTAACTTTGTCCACCCCAGTCCAACACTGGCACCTCCACATCATGGTCCAGAATAGGTCGATGGACTTAAGAGCCTGTTCTTGTTTCTATGTTCCTACATTTACACATTCAAAATCGTTTTCCTCGTCTAAATCAAATTGTGGCAATATGATGTATGTTACACAGTGTGAAGTATGAAATTATGCTAATATTTTGACATATGTTTCATTGAACCATTGTACTTGAAGTATATTGTACTTGTTTTGATGCATTCCAAAATGAGCAAACAAGACTACAAAACACAAACCAGAGAATAGAAGCTTAAATTGGCAAAAGTTGTTGTGCAGGAATTGGTGGTGGTAGGGGAGGAGGTGGGGAAGAGAACAAAAGAAAGACTTGTATTTATATAGCACACTCCACAACAACCTTAAAGTGCTTTAGAAAGTTTATTTTGAAGTGTTGTATTTTTGGAAACATTGCAGTCAATGTGTGCACAGCAAACTAACAGCAGCGTGATAATGACCAGATAATCTATTTAACTGAAGTGTATTGAGGGAAAGATATTGGCCAGGACATCAGTGATAAAGCCACTGCTCTTCTTCAGAACAGTGATATGGGACCCTTTACATCCATCCATTCAGGCAGCCAGGGTGTTAGTTTTACACCTCACCTGAAAGCCAGAACAACTGACAGTGCAGCAGTACCTCAGCACAGCAGTGAAGTGACATCTTTGAGTTTTGTGCTCAAAACCAGAGATCCAAAGCTGAGGTGTGGTGATACAGAGATGAAGGTCCCACAAAGTGAGTCACAGTTGATCCTCCTGCTTACCTCGACACAAATGACTTGCACTCTGAAATTGGAATCAGAACTTCAAAATTTGCAGGTCACATTCTGAGCAACAATTTGAGAATTGAACTTTCCCACATTGTATTCCATCTGCCACTTCTTTGCCCACTCACCAAAGCATTCTGCAACTTTCCCATCTCCTCAATGACAGCTGCCACCCCCCCACCTATCTTTGTTTTCTTCTGCAAACCTAGCTCACCCCCTTCCAGATCATTAATGTATAACGTGAATATTTGTGATCCCAATACTGATCCCTGCAGAACTCTACTAGTCACCGGTTACCATTCTGAATAAAAACCTCTTTATCCCATTTTCTGCCTAATGTCAGTCAGTCAATCCTCTATCCATGTCAGTACCTGGCCCCTAACACCATTGGCTCTTAACATGTTTAGCAACTTCCTGTGTGGCAGCTTGTAAAATGCCTTCTGGAAATTTAAATTGATCAGGTCCATTGGCACTCCTTTGTCTAACTTACTTGATACCTTCTCAAAGAATTCTAACATAATTGTCAGGTATGTCTTGATGTGGCCATGCTGACTTAGTTCTATTTTACCATGCACTTCCAGGTATTCTGTAATCTCATTCTTCATAATACACTAGAATCTTACCAATAACCGAGGTCAAGCCAATGGGCTTATAATTTCCAAACTTCCACTTCCCTCTCTTAAACATTAGCCATTTTACAGTCCTCTGGGACTCAGTTTATTCCTGAAAGATCACCAGCAGTGTCTCCACAATCTTCTCAGCTATCTCCTTCACAGTCCTGAGTTATAGTCCAACCAGTCCGGGTGATTTATCTACCTGTAAACTTTTCAGCTTCTTCACCACTTCTCCTTAGCGATGGCCACATACTCAAATCTCCCCTTGATTCTCTTGAAGTTCTGGTATGTTACTGGCATCTTCCACCATAAAGATTGATGCAAAGTACCCATGCAATTTCTCCCACTAGTTCTCTTTTCCCCATTACTACATCTACAGCCTCATCTTGGAGCAGCATGGTGGCTCAGTGGTTAGCACTGCTGCATCACAGTGCCAAGGTCCCAGGTTCGTATTCCAGCCTCGGGTGACTGTCTATGGAGTTTGCACATTCTCCCCGTGTCTGTGTGGATTTCCTCTGGGTTCTCTGGTTTCCTCCAACATTCCAAAGATGTGCAGGTCAGTTGAATTGGTCATGCTAAAATTGTCCATAGTTGTTAGGTGCATTAGTCAGAGATGTATGGGTTACTCTTCAGAGGGTTGGTGTGGACTTCTTGGGCAGAAGGGCCTGTTTCCACACTGTAGGGAATCTAATCTTCAAGCTGTCCAATGTCTATTCTTGCCTCTCTCTTACTTTTTAAGTATTTAAAGGAACTCTTACAATCTTCTTTTATATCACTAGTAGCTTACTCTCATATTTCATCTTCTCCACCCTGGCTGCTTTTTTAGTTGTCCTCTTATGGTTTTCAAAGGCTTCACAACCCTCTGGCTTTCCACTAACATTCACCACATTTATGTTTTTCTTTTGTTTTTGTGCTATCTCTCCCCTTGCCAGCCATGATTGCCTAATCCTCCCCTTAATATATTTCTTCTTCATTGGGATGAATTTCTGCTGTGCCTACTGAGATATTTCCAAAAACTCCTATCATTGCTGTTCCACCATCTTCCATGGCTAGGCTCTCCTTCAATCAACTCTGGCCAGCTCCTCCCTTATGACTTTGTTGTTACCTTTACTCAATTGTAATATTAGTTACACCTGATTCAAGCTTCTCTCTCTCTCAAACTACACGATAAATTCTGTCATATTATGGTCACTGCCCCTTAGGGATTACTTCACCTTAAAGCTCCCTAATCAATTCTGCCTCATTACACATCACCAAATCCAGAATTACCAATTCCCTAGTGGGAACTACCATAAGCTGCTCCAAAATGCCACCTTATAGATATTCTCCGCAAATTTCTATTCTTGAGATCCACCTACCAACCTGATTTTCCAGTTCATCTGCATTTTCATGCTCCTCATAATTATTGTAATAGTGCCTTTCATACGTGTCTTTTCCATCTCCTGATTTATTTTCTGCCCACATCCTGACTACTGCTAGGAGCCTATATGTAATTCCCATCTAGCTCTTTTTACCTCTGCGCTTCCACATCTCCACCCAAATAGATTCTACACCTGACCTAAATCACTTTTTGCTTTTGATTTAACTTCATTTCTCACTAACAAGGAAACCCTGCCTCCTCTGCCTATCTGCCTATCCTTCTGATAGGGCATGTACCCTTGGACATTTAGTTCCAACCCTGACCCCCTTGCAAATATATCTCTGTGATGCCCACACCATCGTACTCACCAATTTCAATCTGGTCTACAAGCTCATTTACTTTCTTTTGTATACTCCCTGCATTTAAGAACAAGACCCTCAGTCCTGTGTTGACTGCTTCTGTTCTCATATTTGTAACTGTAACTCACTTTGATTATGCCATCTTGGAGCATGCGCTCTATCTCCTTCTGAGCCTGTGCCAACTTTAGGAAGGTTACGCAAATAAGGATGTTGCTAAATTGGAACAGCATCTCCTAAACCTACCTAATGCACAATTAGGTTAGTACTTCCCACTTTATTTCCTCATATCTCCCTGTGTGGTAGTAAAAAGATTTCCAGGTCATTTTGATTTTCTTCTGTAAGGTAACTCAATAATTTATCCCAATTTTTGACAATTTCCTCATTGTCCAATTTGATTTGAGGAATGTCCAATTCAGAATCCTCTGAACTTGGTTCTTCCTTCTGTGCTGTAATCATTCACACCTTCTCCTCGTGTTTTAATTTCCTGTCAAAATACCTTTTCAGCATACTCACAAGACACTCTGTGAGATTTCTTCCTGTCTGGAGTCCTTATCAAATAGCTCACCTCACTCAATTTCCTCTCGATTTGATAAGGTCCATAAACCTTTCTTGGTTCACCTTTATCCACAAATTGCAAAATTGCAAACTTTTGATTTCTTGTCAGCTTCCTGTGTCATTATATGCTGTGATACTTTTAAATGCTTTCTAGCTAACTCTCTTGCTCTATTTAGTCATTCTCTAAAATTTTTACATAGTCCAAATGGGTGGTCTCTGAACTCTGACTTATTAATTTCTTCTTAATCAATTTTAATGGTCCTCTTACTTCATGCCCAAAAATTAATTCAAATCGACCGAATTTGGTCAATTCATTTAGTGCATCTCTGATTGTAGAAAATAGAAACTGAACTCCTTTATTGCAAATATCTGGATAATCTTGACCATCAGTCCTCAACATGGCCTTTAATGTTTGATGTCATTTTTCTAGTGCTTCCTGCAATTCAGGATGGTATACAATAGATTTGAATTGCTTTATTCCCAAGTTATCCATAACCTCCTTGAATAGCTTGGATGCGTAGTTTGACCCCTGATCTGATTGGATCTCTATTGGTAGTCCATATCCAGCAAAACATTTGAGTAATCCTTCTACAACCCTTTTTGCTATGATATTGTGTAATGGTACTGCCTCTGGAAATCTAGTCGAGACATCTATTATTGTTAACAACAATGTATTTACTTTTTGTGTTTGAGGTAGGCCACTTACACAATCAATCTGAAATGGGTATTAAAGGTGGAGGTTTTATTATTGCCTGTGGTTTCCCAATTAGCTGACATGCATGATATGCCTGGCAAAATTCAACTACATCCTTGTGTAGTCCAGGCCAGTAAAAATGTTTTGTATTTCAGCCTATGTTTTCCTCACTCCTAAATGATCTCCAAGTGGTAGCTCATGCGCCACTCACATCACCTCCTTTCTATACCTTAATGGCAAAATAATTTGATGAATCTCTCCCCATTTCTCGGCTGCTTTTATATGTGATGGTCTCCATTTCCTCATGAAGACATTATTTGTTAAGTAAAACACACAGGGATGCCTTCACTCTCCTTCTCTGCATATGCCTTTTGATACAATTATTTTAACTTTTCATCTTTGTGCTGTGATACAATTAGCTTTGCTCCTGCTCTGTCCCACTTACCTAATCAAAAATGTCCCTGATAAAACTATGTCAGCTTCTTTATCTATGCCGTTTGATCTCTCCTGCTTCAGCTTGTGGCTCTGTGACCTCGTTAAGACATTAATTGGGAAAACTTCCCAATAAGACCCCGGCATTTCTTCAGCTGCTTTAGTCTCTACTGGCTTTTCAATTAGAGTAGGCAGCATGCCTACTGGTGAATCAGCTATATCATTTGCAAGGACATATTGTATTCCTGGAGCTGAGAGTTTGTCCAGTACTCCTACCACAAATTCTCGACTCTTCTCTGGACCTTCTAGCCTCATTTTGTCTCACCGTGGATTCCTGTTAGCAGTACCTTTTCTGATGATAGTCCCTCAGGAGTACATACCTCCTCATCCTTCATCATCACAGACTGGGAGGATCCTGTAACCTTAATATTGTAACCTCTTTGCCTGCTACTCCTGGCCTATGTGAATAAACTTTACATTTGCAGGTATATTTTTAAGCAGATCTGGCAATTCCTCCTTAACGAACGTCGGATCATTTTGTGTACTCTGAGGCAGTTACCTAACTTCCTTTGTGCTTTTTGTTATGAGTTCAACATAACTTCTAGGCTTGTCTGTTTTTCCTACATCTGGCTTTCTCCTTGCCCACCAACACTGTGATTTTGTGTGGCCCATGTTATTACAATGAAAACACTGGAGCTTTTTAACTTCTTTGTCCCCTTCAAGGGTTTCTTTCTTTACCCTGTGGTAAGTTATTCTTATGATCTTCACTGAGATCTACCTTTCCCTTTTCATGTGAGGATTTCTTTTTGCCCCAATTTCTATCCCTCATGGACTGATATTGATTCTGATCCAAACCATGTTTTATGGACCAGCTCATAATCATCAACTACTTCAGCTGCTAACCTTGCTGTTTTAACTCTCTGCTCTTCCATGTAAGTTCATGTTGTTCAAAATAATTACCTCCAAAATACTTATCTCTCTGAGGGGATTGTAGGTTTGCCCTATTTGTAAAGCTCATATCCATCTATCAAAATTACTCTGTCTGATCCTTTCAAACTCAATACAGGTTTCACCAGGGTACCTCCTTAGATTCCTGAAACATTGTCTACAGGCTTCTGGTACAAGGTCATATCATTTAATATGGCTTTTTCCACCCCCTCACACTTCCCAGGTACCTCCTCTGATAGTGATGCAAATACCTGATCGCCCTACCTACAAGTTTTGTTCGGATCAACAAAACCCACATGGTCGATGACCACTGCATCTGTTTAGCCCCCTTTCAAATGAGATGAAAAAGGCCTCCACATCTTTTTCATCAAATTTAGGCAATACTTGAACATACTTAAACAGTTTCTCATCAGGCTTTCACCCACCATGGGGTTGCTCATCCCCACTTTCTTCCTCACTAGACTTGCCTTCCGTCTTTATCCCCAGCTTTTTAAGCTGACTTTCCTTTATAATTGTCAGTTTCTGAAGTTCAAACTCTGTCTCTTTTTTTTCCTTTTCTGTTCAAGCCCTTTGTTCTTTGTCTTTCTCTTCTGCTATTAACTTTAACTCAAACTATTTCATTTCTGCTGCCCTTTCCTCATCTCTCACCTCTAACTCAAGCTGTTTCATTTGCAATTAAATTTTTACCGTCTCTCCAGATTCTGATAGTTTCTCCAGTAAGTTTAAATGATGAGCTACTGCTGTAATTATCTCTCCTTTTCTCACAGAAGGAGGCAGCTCCAGTCCCAGCTTGTCTGCTAATTCCTGCAGCTTGATCTTATTCACCTTTTGCAAAACTTACAAAGTCACCGGATCCACTTCCAGAAAACCTTTGGTGACTGAAAGAGCCATTACTATCCCGAGCTTTGTCTACCCAACCAAACCAACATCCGAAATAAAGACACTGGCTGTTTAAAATTTGTTTTGGCAAGTGAAAATTACACGGAGTAAGTTAGCTAGGTTGACTACCAGGTTTTAAAACAGACAAAAATTTATTCACAAAATTACACAATGAAACACAAAGAACAGAATACAGAACCCCCACAGAACCCAGTCTATCCAAACTAGACTTAATTATGCTGCTCCAAATACACACAACAGTCCCAATAAGCAAACCCGTTAAACACAGTAAAAATGAAACAAAGGCTTACAGGTCGAAGTTAGAAGGAAAAAGAGTCTAGTAGCCTTTCTTCATGTAGTCCACAGCTGAACTCCCTAAGTAGTTCTGGACCGAACTGCTCAGCTTAACTTCAGTTTCCAGGACTGGCCACTCCCCTTTCATTATATAGGTCACTTCTAAAATATGACCACTTTGGTCTGAAACCTCTTTACAAATAAACAGAAGGCCTCTCAATAAACATTTTCATCTCTGTATCAAGCCAGTCTAATCAGAGCCAGGAACTGGTTTACAACCCCTCTGAAAAAAACCAAGGACACGGTATCCTTGAGAAAAGGAACAGCTTTTAGAAAAAAGACCAGCTTTGTGACACCTTCTAAATCCTTCCTATGCATACACTCATCAAGATGCCTTTTAAATGTAATTTTTCCAACCTCCACCACTTCCTCTTGCAGCTCATTCCATACACGCACCACCCTCTGCATAAAGATGTTGCCCCTTAGATCTCTATTAAACCTTTCCCCTCTCACCTTAAACCTATGTCCTCTCATTTTGGACTCCCCTATTCCTTGGAAAAGGCCTTGTCTATTTATCTTATCCATGCCCCTCATCATTTTATAAACCTCTGTAAGATCACCCCTCAGCCTCCGATGCTCCAAGGAAAACAGCCCCAGCTTATTCAGCCTTTCCCTACAGCTCAAATCCTCCAACCCTGGCAATGTCCTTGTAAATCTTGTCTGAACCCTTTCAAGTTTCACAACATCCTTCCTATAGCAGGGAGACCAGAATTGCACACTGTATTCCAATACTAGCCAAAATTGATAGTGGTCTTCAAGACTTCTGTCAAAGCAGTAGATTTTAATTAGAGACTTAAGGGAGGAGGGAAAGAGCTGGAGAGGTTTAGAGAGATTTCTAGAACTTGGAGCCCAGGTAACTCCATGACTCCCAATGGCAAGGCAAAAGTAAGAGGCAACACACACAAGGCTAGAGTCAGAAGAAGACAGAGAGCTCAGAGAATTGTTGGGCTGGCAGAGATTAGAGAGATGCAGTGAGCAGATAGTGAGAGGAAAGTGTTGGGAAGAATACTATAGATGAAGTTGAGCATGAAGAAGAGCTTTTTACAATGGCATCATCGCAAGCTAAGATGCTTCATTCTACAGTAGGAAAATTGGACTCGAAATGCTAACTCTGATTCTCTCTCCACAGATGCTGTCAGACCAATTGAGTTTTTATTCCAGATTTCCAGCATCCACTAATTTACTTTTATTTTCTGTCAGTAACACTTTGTGCAATGCATGAACCCTGAAGCAGACCAATGAACTATTAAATGATCTTTAGCGAAATAATAATAGGTGCTGCATCAGTGCAAAGGTCATTTTTTAAATAGTGTATGGTGCAACTTATCATAAAGCAACAGAGACATAGTCATTTTTCAAAAGGATGAGGTCGGAAAGAAGTTTTCAGTCAAATTCGGCAAATCAGAGTATCCACTCAGCAGCAATCCCTTGGTCAACTCCTGTGATTTGTAGTATGTTTGACTTTCTCTCTCCATCCCTCCCACTTGGAAAGGTCCTAAGGAAGTTTCCTGAGTTTTTCCTAATGGATATGGCACATCACTGTCTGTGATTGGCAGTGGGTTGTTAATCTCATTTCGAGATGCATTGTGTGTTATCCTTTGGACACTGATATGACACTGATATTGAGATGTGCATGAGACCTTGTCCCTCATGTACAATCCAGCAACTCTCTCACATTCCTTGGAGCCAAGCTAATTATCTGGAAGGTGATGGTAGGATAGCTACTAATACAAGGGAAAATTATTGGTTTTGGGATTGGGGACTAAAAATAATTTAAATTTATATAGCACCTTCTTCACACTGAATCATTCCAAGGTGTATATTACAAAAGAAAATATGACACTGAGATACATAGAGATATTGGGTCAGATGGCCAAAAGCTTGGTCAAACAACTGTTTCTGAGGAGTGTCTTAAAGTAGGAAAGAAAGGTAAAGATGTTGAGGTATACGAAGGAAATTCCAAAGGTTGAGGCCCAGAAAATTTTAGATACACCCTTTTATAGCAGAGCTATTCAAATTCAGGCACGTTCAAGAGAGAATTTCAACAACCACAACTGAAATAATTCCACAGATGATAATATCCCATCACTAAGTCACCCTTGATTTGGAGAATCCTTGACCCTGATCCAGCTCCCAGAGAATAGGATGTCTGACACATCTGTTCTTAGCTGTCAGCCAGGGCTCCCTGATTTTATCAGATTAACAGCCCCAATCATTTCCTTATTTTCTATAAGGTCCAATTGGGTGACCTTGTGACAATCACTATATCCCTCCCCTTCTTAGGACATAGGCCAGTTCTTTCTTTTGTAGCCAATTCTGGGGTATTTTATCACTGGTCAGTTTCTTTCAACCCTGCTACTGATACAGACAGTGTGTAAAGCACTGTAGCTAGCCTCTTGTGCTCAGAGCATCTCAGAAGAAATTCATTCTCTTCAGGTGGCAAAGGCATCTGGACAGTGACATCTGCTATGTCCATCTCAGATTCCAAGATCACTTTAACACTTGATGGAGTGGGAGAACCTACATGTTCTGGAATAATTAAATAGTCTGTTGGGAAGCCAAGCACAGTTTGCGCCTGCATCCTTGCTAAGTTTACAGTGTTCATATAGTCCACATGCTTTTTCTGGATGATCACATCTACCCGAACTTCACACATCACTGGACCTGACCTCACATTGACCATGCCTCTTACCAATGCAGGGCCATTCCTGTGGTTCCTACGCTAAATTTAGTCTCCTGAAGTAAACAGTATTTTTCACTTAGAAGAATGTTGTGTCTGGCATTGATGCTCCTGATGCCCTTTCACCCTCTCCCGCATAGAACACAGAACATAGAAAAGTACAGCACAGAAAAGGCCTTTTGGCCCACGATGTTGTGCCGAGATTTAATCCTAATGAAAAATATAATAACTTCATCTACGCACCCCTCAACTCACTGCTATCCATGTGCCTGTCCAGCAGTCGCTTAAATGTGCCCAGTGACTCTGCTTCCACCACCATCACTGGCAACGCATTCCATGCATTCACAACTCTCTGCGTAAAGAACCTACCTCTGACAATTCCTTTATACCTTCCTCCTAATATCTTAAAACTATGAGTTATCGTACCAGTCAATCCTGCCCTGGGGAGAAGTCTCTGGCTATTGACTCTATCTATTCCATTCATTATCTTGTATACCTCAATCAGGTCTCCTCTCTTCCTCCTTCTCTCCAGAGAGAAAAGTCCGAACTTATTCAACCTTTCTTCATAAAGCAAGCCCTCCAGTCCAGACAGCATCCTGGTAAACCTGCTTTGCACCCTCTTCAAAGCCTCTGTATCTTTCCTATAGTAGGGCGATCAGAACTGGACACAATATTCCAAGTGTGGTCTCACCAGGGACGTGTAGCGCTACAACAAAACCTTGCGGCTCTTAAACTCGATCCCCCTGTTAATGAAAGCCAAAACACCATATGTTTTCTGAACAACCCAATCCACTTGGGTGGCAACTTTGAGGGATCTATGTACTTGCAACCCAGATCCCTCTGTTCCTCCATACTGCCAAGAATCCTGTCTTTAATCCTATATTCAGCATTCGAGTTCGACCTTCCAAAATGCATCACTTCATATTTATCTGGGTTGAACTCCATCTGCCATTTCTCAGCCCAGCTCTGTATCCTGTCTATGTCACACTGCAACCTGCAATACCCCTCGATACGATCAATGGCACTTCCAACCTTTGTGTCATCTGCAAATTTACTAACCTACCCCTCAACCTCCTCATCCAAGTCATTTATAAAAACTACAAAGAGCAGAGGCCCAAGAACAGAGCCCTGCGGGACCCTACTCAACACTGACTTCCAGGCAAAATACTTTCCATCTACAACCACTCTCTGCCTTCTGTCAGCCAGCCAATTCTGAATCCAGATAGCCAAATCTCCCTGTATCCCATACTTCCTGACTTTATGAATGAGCCTACTATATGCCTTGCTGAAGTCCATATACACCACATCTACTGCTCGACCGTCGTCGACCTGTCTTGACACCTCCTCAAAGAACTCAATAAGATTTGTGAGGCAAAACCTGCCCCTCACAAAGCCATGCTGACTGCCTTTAATTACACTATGCTTTGCCAAATAGTCATAAATCCTATCCCTCAGAATTCTTTCCAAATCTTTGCTGACCACAGACGTAAGACTGACTGGTCTGTAATTGCCAGGGATTTCCCTATTCCCCTTCCTGAAAAGAGGAACAACATTTGCCTCCTTCTAATCCTCCAGTACGACTCCTGTGGAGGGTGAGGAGGCAAATATCCTCGCCAGCGGCTTAGCAACCTCCTTTCTGGCTTCCCGGACCAGCCTAAGATAAATCTGGTCTGGCCCTGGGGACTTATCAATCTTAACGTTTTCCAAAATTTCTAGCACATCAACTTCATCAATCTTGATCTGGACAAGACTGTATCCCAGCTCCTCTAAGTTTTCATTTACAACAAGGCCCCTTTCCTTGGTGAAAACCGAAGCAAAAAACTCATTTAGGGCTTCCCCTATGCTCAGACTCCACGCACAAGTTCCCTACGCTATCCCTAATCGGCCCTACCTTCTCCCTGATCATTCTCTTATTCCTCATGTATGAGTAAAATGCCTTTGGTTTCTCCCTAATCCTTCTTGCCAAGCCTTTTTCGCGCCCCCTCCTGGTTCTCCTCAGTCCATTTCTGAGCTCCTTTCTAGCAAGCCTGTAATCCTCTAAAGAAGTGCTAGATCCTTGCTTACTCTACCTTACATAAGCTGCCTTCTTCCTTTTGACGAGAAGTTCCTCTGTTCTTGTCATCCAAGGTTCCTTAGTCTTACCCCTACTTACTTGTCTCAGAGGAACAAATTTGTACATCACTCGCAACAACTGCTCCTTAAATAGTCTCCATATGTCTGCTGCGCCCTTTCTGTTAGATAATTGCTCCCAGACTGTACTTCCCAACTGCTGTCTGATAGCATCATAATTTCCTTTTCCCCAATTAAATATCTTCCCTCGGTAACTGCTCCTTCCACTCTCCAAGGCTATGCTAAATGTTAGGCAGCTGTGATCACTTTCACCAAAGTGCTCTCCCACCGCGAGGTCTGACACCTGTCCTGGCTTGTTGCAGAGCACCAAATCCAAAATGGCCTCTCCCCTCATCGGTCTGTCTACATACTGAGTAAGGAAACCCTCCTGAACACACCTGACAAAAATGGCTCCATCCAAACCATCTGCACTTAGGAGGTTCCAGTCGATATTGGGAATGTTGAAATCACCCATAACAACAACCCTGCAACATTTGCATTTTTCCAGAATCTGCTCGCCTATGAGATCTTCAATCTCTCTACTGCTATTAGGTGGTCTGTAGAAAACCCCCAATGCGGTGGCTGTTCCCTTTCTGTTCTTAACTTCCACCCATACTGATTCAGTAGACAAACCTTCCTCAACAACCTTCGTTTCTGTAGCTGCGATGCACTCTCTGATTTGCAATGCTACACCCCCTCCTCTTTTTCCACCCTCCCTGTTCTTTCTAAATGTTCTAAACCCTGAAACATCAAGAAACCATTCCTGCCCCTGTGAAACCCACGTCTCTGTTATGGCCACAACATCATAGCCCCAAGTACTGATCCATTCTCTAAGTTCGTCACTCTTATTTCGGACACTCCTTGCATTAAAGCAGACACACTTTAACTGATCCCTTTGTTTCATCGTGTGAGAAACCTTTCTGATACATTCAATATATCCTGTCACTGTTCCGACTGCAACTGAACCCCCCCCAGACATCTGGCTCTGATTCCCATCCCCCTGCCAAACTAGTTTAAACTCTCCAGAATCACACGAGCAAATCTCCCACCCAGGATATTTGTGCCCCTCCAGTTCAGATGAAACCCGTCCTTCATGTACAGGTCCCACCTTCCCCAGAATGTATCCCAATGATCAAGGTATCTGAAGCCCTCTTTCCTGCACCAGCCTCGCAGCCACGTGTTAAGCTGCATTCGTTGACTGTTCCTCATCCCACTATCTCGCGGCACTGGTAGCAAACCTGAACTCACTACTCTACTTGACCTATTCTTCAGCTTCCAACCTCTCTGTAGTCACTTTTCAGATCCTCAATCCCTTTCCTGGCTATATCATTGGTGCCAATATGTACCACAATTACCCGATTGGCGACATCCCGGACCCTGGCACCAGGAAGGCAACATACTTTCCAGGAATCCCGTTCCTGACCACAAAATCTCCTGTCAATCCATCTAACTATTGAGTCCCCTACCACTAGCACTCCCCCGTTCCCTTCTGAGCCACAGTGCCAGGCTCCGTGCCAGAGACCTGACAACTATGGCTTTCCCCGGTAGGCTGTCCCCACCAGCAGTATCAAAAATGGCATACTTATTGCTGAGGGGAACAGCCACAGGGGATCCCTCCTCTGATCGTCGGTTCCCTTTCTTCCCCTTGACAGTAACCCAGCAGTCCTTACCCTGTGTCTGGGGAGTGTCCACCTCCCTGTACATCCTCTCAATTTCCCCCTCAGCCTCCCGGATGATCCGTAGTTCATCCAGATCCAGCTCCAGTTCCCTAACTCGGTTTTTGAGGAGCTGGAGTTGGGTGCACTTCCCGCAGATGCAGTTAGCAGAGACATATGAAGTGTCTCTCACCTGCCACATTCTGCAGGAGGAACATCCACTTAAAAACTTCCCAGAAGTCCTTCGCTCCTCCCTCGCACCTCTCGGCAAATGGAGGCCCTGACCATGTCCAGTAAGATCAGATTTAACCTAGTGCAGTGCTTTCTCCCCTGCAACTCTACTGGAGTGATCCCTGTAGTTGCATGATGGTAGTCATATAATCAAATAGAAATTGGGACAGTTTGGTATCTAGTGAAGATGTAGGCTGTTTCCTTAAGCCTGCATTCAAAGTTTGGACTGCTCTTTCTGCCAGAACATTGGATGATGAATGGTATGGAGCTGTCCTTTTATGTCAAATACCATTTAACTTTAGAACATATTCAAATTCCCTGCTGATAAACAATGGCAAGTGTTATCGGTGGCCAACACTTCCATGTTTGATGAATGAACTCGCTGCATGTCCATCCACAATGCCAAAGAACATTGAGCCCATGAAAGGACCTTCATAGTTGACCTGAAGGTGGTAATTTCTATCATTGTTGGCACTCTGGCACCACTAACGTGACCACGTCTGCATTCAATCCTGGCTACTAGGCATAACGTCTCACCAACATCTTCATTTTGGAAACCCCTGGATGACATTGGTAGAGCTCTGACAGTATCTGGAACCGAACTTTGCTTGAGACAATCACTCTGGATTCCTATAATAATATGCCATCCTCTACTGTGACTTGGTCTCTCCAGGTCCAAAAAGGTTTCAATTCTGGTTGTGACAGCCCTTTGGTTTTCCCATCACCATCAGCTGTTTCAGATTTGCCAGGACTAGATCTTTCTGCATCCAAGTCTGATATTGTCAGCTGTGACTGACAATGTGTCCAGAAAATTTAAAACCGTTACAGATCCCCCCAGTGGCAATACCACCATTGGTGTATCTGCCAATGGAAGGTGGCTGAATGCATCCACATTGACTACTTGGCCACCCGAATGGTGTCCCAACTTGTAATTATACACATTTAATATTAGAGCCCACTGCTAAATTTGTCCTGAAGCTATCAGCACCATTGCCTTGTCCTCTTTAAGTAGGCATAGCAGGGGTTTGTGGTCCATTATTATTATGAATTTATGTCTGTGAAGGTATTTGTGGAACTTCCTGACACCAAATATGATCGCCAATATGATCTCTATATATTTACACTCTGCATTAGTCAAATTCCTGGATGCATACACTATTGGGTGTCCCTCTCCATTGAGCCACCTATCAGTTAATATTACCTTGATGCCCTACAGGGAGGTATTGCATAACAATACCAGATCTCGCTTGGGATCATATTGTGTGAATGGCTTAGAAAATGACAGCTATTTCTTCATTTCTTTGAAAACAATGGCTTGGCTGCATGATCATTTCCAAGGCTGACTCCTTTTTAAGAGTTGTGCAAAGGTACCAAGATGGAGGCCAGGTTATTTATGAACTTTCCATAATAATTTGTCAGCCCAAGGAAAGTCCTGAGCTCCGTTACAGATGTGGGAGCCACCTTTGATCACCTTCACTTCATATTCCAGCAGGTATAACCCAGTCTTATCAACACTGTAGCCCAAATAGGTCCCTTGTGTGCCTGGAATACACATTCTTCCTTTCTAAGGTATATGCCCATCTTGGAGAAACATCTAAGGATTGTGTCCAAGTTCTCTAAGCACACCTTATTGGCTTTCCCTATTATTAGCACATCATATAGATGAATGCCAACTTGGGCAGACATTCTAAAACTTGCCATCATTCACTGAAAAATTGTACAGGCTGATGAAACTCCAAATGGCAGTCTTGTATATTGGCACTATCCCTTATGTGCATTAATTGTAGCATACTTCTGGGAATCTTCATCTAACCACAATTGCAAGTATGTATGGTTTGTGTCCAGCTAGGTGAAGGACAGCTCCCGGTTGATGCATATTTTGTTCCACAAATCCGGACAACACAAG
This sequence comes from Chiloscyllium plagiosum, assembly GCF_037043375.1. Lineage (NCBI taxonomy): Eukaryota > Metazoa > Chordata > Chondrichthyes > Orectolobiformes > Hemiscylliidae > Chiloscyllium > Chiloscyllium plagiosum. The sequence continues at coordinate 54,523,133 of NW_028270141.1, forward strand.
TTTCAGTACAACGGTAGATGCTTTATTATCGGACAGCTGGCGAGAGATTCTCAATGTCCTCAAAAGTAGTCGGCGTCTACTTGTGGTGACACTTCTTCACTAATTTCTACTCTACTCATAAAGGTAGTACTTTTTACAGGAATATTAGAAAAGGTTGTCGTTACATTGTTTAAGATGGGCAACTATAATTTTACAAGGCCCGGTGATTGTCGATGTCCTGTGATAACGAGTGAATGGATTACAGGGGCTGATTATCATATTCTTCACGATCATGTGTTCGTGGGAAGAGATTAAAACAGAAGGGTTTTGCCTGTTCTCAATGGGGGATTCACATACCTATGCTAATACGGGGCGGAAGCAAGATAATGGGAGCAGGAGGCAGTTTAACAAGGTTGTGGTCAAGGCTATCAGTCTTGTCTGGGGAGGACAAATACCTTTGCCTGAGGCTGCAGAGGCTCCAATGGATTCTTTCTTGAAGATTCAGTCAGCCTCCTCCCTACTGAGATGTTCTGTCCATTCTGTAAGAGGACAGACATGCAATTGACACTGCAGTAATGGAATGTTTAATCCTCGAGTCCCCAGTATGCCTTGAAAGAGAAGTAAAACATGGAACTGATCCCATTGTGGCTTTCTAACTTCCTCATTCCCTCCTATTGATCATTCCCCTCAGAACCTATAATGCAAACACTTGGACAACAGTGGCCATAAGCACCACAGCACTAGATTGCAGGCAATTAGAATTAGCATTTTAATTCTGATATGTACTAGCAGTCCTGCAAGAATGCCCGCTAGTGGCCACCCCTCCATGCCATTGCTAAAGCCATTGTCAATAGTTTGGAGAATCTGGATTTCTTGCGTGATGTGTTTAGAGAGGTCAGTGATGTTAGTGCACTTGTCAGGGATGTAGATGCAGCACTCTGCCCCAACAATAGCACAAGTACCACCCTCCTTGGCTAGCAGGAAGTCCAGGGCCAAGCGATTCTAGAGGGCCACAGACGTAACTACAAGTAGTTCTGTGATAATTTCAGTGAACGGACTAGCTGTATCATTGGTGACTCTTTCCCATATGGTCCTGGGCTGGCTAGGTTCTTGGGCATGTAAATAGATTTCCGTTGGGGGACAGAACATTCCCATCCAGGTTAGGAACCTGGTGAGGGAGCTTCTGGGTGTCGGGGGTGAGGGCAAGTTGTCCAAAATGCAAACACGGAGTACAACATACCCCATGTAGCATGGCCCCTCCCAATCGGAGGGAAGCCAGGGGTAGGCTTTCAACCTGCATATAAAATATGTGTCTCTGTAAGCTGTTAAGGTGGAAACTGCACCCCACCACAACCTAGAAGCTGGGTTACTCCAGAGGCAGCCTGATGTTCTGTTGTGGACGGCAGACCGATCAAATACAAAGTAGCCATATTCTGTTAAATTCTGAATAGGTTCAACCCAGGGGATTGTAAAACAGCACTTACTTGTCCCCTCTCACCTGAAACAAATGGTGTTGTTGAGAACGACAAGGGAGAGAGGTCTATACAATTGGTTGTCATTAAGTTGATACCAGTCCCTGAATAAAGTCAGGTTATACTCTGCTGACTGCCCTTCCCATTTTCATTAGTGTTAGCAAGATCACTGAAAAGGCTTCGATGCAGTAGGCATTCAGCTACTTCATGCCAGCGAAAAGGTACAGGCCACAAAGGGATTATAACCCCCCAACCACCACACTGGTCAACAGCAGCTGAAACAGTCCTTTCCATCTTGGTCCCAGCTTCCTTCTTTCCCAGTCCTTTATCAGGACAAAATCCCCTAGCTCAGCAGTGGGGTGGACCCCTTCAGGCAGATCGTCCCTCTCTCGGTAAGCCTGGCGTACCTGCGAATGCAAACTTTGGAGAGATTTGGTTAGCCCCTGCAGGTACACCTCCACCACCTCTCCGAGGGTGTTCATATCTAGTCTCTCATGGAAGGGCATTTGGACTATCCCAGATCCCCATGGGGTCTTCATGGGCTTCCCATAAACCACCTCAGCAGGAGACAAACCGGTTTTGCTTGAAGGGGTAACCCTCATGTGGAACAGGGCCAAGGGTAGGACCTTCAACCAACTTAGGCCTGTTTTCTGTTTTAGCTTTGCCAGCTTATTTTTTAGGGTACCATTTGCTCATTCCACCATTCCAGCCGCTTTTGGGTGGTGAGTGCAGTGGAATTGTTGTTTTATTGCTAGTTCCCTGCAGATCCCCTGGTTAATTTTAGCCACGAAGTGTGGCCCATTGTCTGAGCTTATTGTCTCTGGGAGTCCATAGCGGGGAATTATTTCCCTCAACAATAGTTTTACCACTGTTGCAGCCATGGTGTCCCTTGTTGGATTGCCTCAATCACTCGCTGAAGACATCTACTATTACCTAACAATACTTATAACATTGTACCCTGATAACATTCTATGGAATCTAGTTTTAGACAACTGAAAGCCCACCAGGCAAGGGGGTAATCCCAGAACTGCAAGGCATCCCTTTTCCAGCATTTGTCTTTTTGCGGATCAAACATGCTTTGGCTCGTTTCTCAGCCATCGTTTTGGGAATCAGGGTGCCACCAAGTTTGTAGCAAAGTGCTGACTGTTCCCTCCCTGCCTAGGTGTGTATAGTTATGTGCATAAGCCACCAAGGTTGGTAAAAGCAAAGAAGAAACTTGGACCTGTCCTACAGTTTGGTATGAACATCAAGGGTACAGCCCATCTGTGACCCACAGTCTGTGTTCCTCTGCAGGGGCATCCCCCTGTAAGTGATGTATCTCACCCAGGTCTGGCATACCCATCCTCATACTTTTTGTAACGAGGTGTTGGCTGTGAGCCCAATGGAAAAGGAAAATGGGGTGTAAGGCTGCCTGCTTAACGGCGGCATCTACTTGCACATTGCCCTTGGAGATTCTGTCAGCAGCACCAGTGTGAGCTGAACATTTGATCACCGCTAGGCTGAATGGTAACTGTGAGGCCTGTAAAAGATTATGCACAAAAACAGCATTACAAATGGATTGCCCCATGGTGGTTAAAAATCCCCTATGCTCCCATTAGGCACCATAGTCATGTGCAACGCAGAAAGCATAGCAAGAGTCTGTATAAATATTGGCCGAACTCCCTTCCGCCAGGATGCAGGCCTGAATGAGGACAAACAATTCAGCTTTCTGTGCTGACAATGGAATCTCAAAGCTTGCACGTTCATAAACTTCAGAATTTATAGCAATCACTTATCCAGAACATCGCTGACCGGTGGGTGAAACAAAGGAGTTGCCATCCACATAAAAAGTGAAGTCCGCATGTTCATGTGGCAGGTCTGTGTTATTCCGGTCCCAATGAAATTCATTAGTACTGGCTGAAGGGGCGTTGTGATCATGGGGCAGCTGAACAAACTCAATTTTGTATGACCCTTACAGCATAACTTGGGGTCGTTCTGGCCATCCCAGTAATAAATAAGGGCTCTCCTCATCTGTGTCCTGGTGTTCTCAGACCAATCCATGTTATATGTGCATACCATGTCCGCAACACTCGAGGTGTCCTCTTTGAATCTGTCACTTAAATCATCATAAGTGTGGACTGGTCCCTTTCTGTCACCCTCGCCCATCTGTTCCTGCCACGTAATACCTTTTTCTGGTGACAAGATCATACAACAGAGGGCAAACAGATACCGGGGTGTTGTATTGTCCATTTGAATTTTGCGCCGGATGTTTTGGGTGAATTGGGCAGGTTTATCTTTAGCAATCCGGAGCCTGATTCATTATCAGGATCATCTCTTGTGGTTTCCAGGGGACATAGACCCTGATAATTGGGTGGCTCATCTTCCTCACCTGCCTTGGAGTTCAGTAGCTGTCTTATGGGGAGCATGAGATTTTGGGGGGGGGAGGGTAACATGGAGATGGTGAACTCCAGTGCAAAGGTAACAGGGCGCCACTGCTTTCCTGGAGCGCATCTTAATTCAATCAACTATATAGGTTTTATCGGGACTCGGGTACAACAGCGGGGATGGCGTCACAGGTGGCTCAACTGGAGGCACTGGTGCACGTCCCCATTCCCCCTCTATCATTCCCTCCCTCCTCAAACAGGGTTGGTATACCAGACCTGAACTTGGGATCCCGAGCAGTGCTTAGGTTCTCTCTACAGCTTTGTTGCTTTAGCTCCTCTTGTTTATCTTAGTCAGCTTTAGCTTCTTTATGCTGTTTCTCCTGCTCCCTTTTTATAAACATATCATTAATACATTAAATTTCAACATCTAAGAGAAGTATTGCCTCCATACTATCCAAAAATAGTAGTGTAAAGAATCCCATCAATTAGATTTGTCCTACTCCTAGGCAAGCTTATCAAGTAAAAATAAAAGTGGCTGCCGCACAGAAGGTTATTCAACCTCTTGTTTCAGTGCCAGTGCCTAGCATGAGGAACACAAAGTCTCACTTTCCCTTAACGGTTCCTCAGTTGCTATGCTACCTTCTTGTTTCCTCATACTGCCATAACTTCTGTCACCAACTGAACATTAATCAATGCAGTCATGCTTTAAAGTAACCATGAAGCAATGACACAGATCACTGACAATGTGGAAAAGTATAATGCCTTGCTAATTAATTAATTAACTAACTGTGATAATGCAGTCCAGGATAGTACAAATTGTTTTAAAATATTGAGTAATAAGCATACTTAATGAGAGATGGAAACTGCACAGGTGACTAGACATTGCACTGTGAACTAATAAGAATGAACAAACAGATTTCAAAATCACAGAAATGAATCAAATCTGCTTAATGTTGTACATATAAATTGTAGCAGGATTGTTCAATTACATGCATATCTCACTCTGCTGACCAAATCGCAAGTTTTTTTCCAATCGAGTAGGAGTTTTGTTAAGAGTCTTCAATATAAACTGGAAATTCATTTAATCAAAATCCAGTGCTATAATGTAGAATGTGCAGTTTCCAACTCTGAACTCCATTATCATTACCTGGTTCTCGTCTTTCAATTTAAATCCCCAGTTTTTTTTTCAAGCCGTTCTGATCAGTCATTTCTCCTTGATAATGTCCTAGGCTGTGAAATGACTGCAGCAGCATGAATAAATCTTGTCAAGGTGCTTCATATGCATAAATAATGGTTAATCCAAAAACACAGATATTAACAACAGTATCTTAACCTTTGTTACATGATGTTTTTTGCAAGATAATGTTGAACTGAGACTTCAGTTCTCAGTGAGGAAGAGAAATTGACATGGAGTAAAGCTACAACTGACACTCCATACTGACAAAGGAGATGCAGCAGTCTTAAAATTAAGTGGAGGTAAATGAGTCCGAAACAAAGATTCAATTCAACCAGTATCATTTTCTGAAAACAATATTCTTGGTTTGATATATCCAGATCCACCTTTAATCCCTGTTTTACAATTTTTCAATTAAAGTTCACTAAAATTCCTCCACTTAATGAACAAATGTTAAAGTGTGACGTGATTTTCCTCAATATTAGGTTTAGATTTATTTGTTAAGAACTGAGCACATAAGCTTCACAAATCACCACAGCATTTTCCGTCTGGACACTAGGACGCTGATGAGTACTGACACTAGTAACTTGTCGCCCAGTATTGAGAATTGTAACAGCCTCCCCCTGTGTGGCCGGGAGGGACCAAAGCAGTGACCTGGTCCACCCGAGGGTCAGATTGCTCAGCACTGACGGTAACTTTGGAGGTAATGAGGGGAAGAGGGCAATGGGGTGATGGGAGGGCTTCCCGAAAGAGCACTCGGAATGCTGTCTGTGATTTCTTTAATTTTATGGAACTGATGACCCCAGCCACCTTCTCAAACGCATCCAGGCATTGGATCACACGAATCCTACCCAACAAACGGTCTCTGCATCCACCCTCTATATTTCCTCTCCCCCCACCTTACTCTTGCAACGAAGCACATCTGTGTCCTCTGTGAGACAGCAGACCGATGCTTGGCCACCCTTCTCAGTGAGACAGGACTTATTTGTCCCCAGAGCCAGACTTTCTCTGGCATTTTAGAATTCAGCCCAACATTCTGTCAGCAAACAAACAAGAAACAACAACACTAAACCGACACAAACAGGGGCAGCACAGTGGTTAGCACTGTTGCCTCACAGCGCCAGAGACCTGGGTTCAATTCCCGCCTCAGGCGACTGTCTGTGTGGAGTTTGCACATTCTCCCCGTGTCTGCATGGGTTTTCTCCGGGTGCTCCGGTTTCCTCCCACAGTCCAAAAATGTGCAGGTTAGGTGAATTGACCATGCTAAATTGCCTGTAGTGTTTGGGGCGGGGTAAAAATGTAGGGGGGTGGATTGTGGGTCAGTGTGACTTGTTTGGCTGAAGGGCCTGTTTCTACACTGTAAGTAATCTAAACTCTGGCACCCTGGTCAATTGTTTTAATGTGATTGCAATTAAAAGTGCTAAGTCATAGTTTTGGAACCAATTCACCATTCAAATGAAAATTTTCACCACACATACCATCACAATCAAAAATTCAAACTGGATATCCTTTAGTTTGTAAATAACAATTTACCAAAATGATCAATCTCTCAGAGGGGCCAACAATCTCTATAACCATTTTCCTAATCAGGTATTTTCTCATAGATTGTCCCCCATCCCAACTACATAGAGGGAATGTCCCATTTTACCTTATGACTCCTTGCTCTGCTATAAACAATTTCTACCTGCCATATGAATACTGCAGGGTGAGAAATTTACCGGGCCTGCTCTCTTTCCTCATTATATATTAATTTCCACCGGCTATATCTGAAAGAGGCAGATCCCTAAACCGAGTGAGTTTTGAGAAGATTTGTAGCTCAGGTTGACGTTTTGGATGTAGGTTTGCTCGCTGAGCTGAAAGGTTCATTTCTAGACGTTTCCTTACCTTACTAGGTAACATCTTCAGTTGACCTCAGGTGAAGCAATGCTGAAAATTCCTGCTATTTATATGTTTGGGTTTTTTTGGGTTGGTGATGTCAATTCCTGTGCCGATGTTATTTCCTGTGCTGAAGTCACTTCCTGTTCCTTTTCTCAGGGGTGGTAGATGGGGTCTAACTCGATGTGTTTGTTGATAGAGTTCCAGTTGGAATGCCATGCTTCTAGGAATTCTTGTGGGTGTCTTTGTTTGGCTTGTTTTAGGATGGATGTGTTGTCCCAGTCGAAGTGGTGTCCTTCCTCATCCGTATGTGAGGATACGAATGAGAGAGGGTCATGTCTTTTTGTGGCTAGTTGGTGTTCATGTATCCTGGTGGCTAGTTTTCTGCCTGTTTGTCCAATGTAGTGTTTGTTACAGTCCTTGCACGGTATTTTGTAAATGATGTTAGTTTTGCTCATTGTCTGTAAGGGGTCTTTCAAGTTCATTAGCTGCTGTTTTAGTGTGTTGGTGGGTTTATGGACTACCATGATGCCAAGGGGTCTGAGTAATCTGGCAGTCATTTCCGAGATGTCTTTGATGTAGGAGAGAGTGGCTAGGGTTTCTGGACATGCTTTGTCTGCTTGTTTGGGTTTGTTGCTGAGAAATTGGCAGACTGTGTTCAGTTGGAATGGGCGGAATGGGTACCCAATGAACATGAATCTCTGCTCTACACACAAAGGCCCTTTTTTATTGGAATACAAAAGGTCTATAAGTCACATGGTTGATTATTGTTACATTGTTTAAGATGGGCAATTATGATTTTACAAGACCCGGTGAATGTCAATGTCCTGTAATAACGAGTGAACGGATTACAGGGACTGATTATTGTATTCTTCAAATCATGTGTTGATGGGAAGAGATTAAAACAGAAGGGTTTTGCCTGTTCTCAGTGGGGGATTCATATACTTATGATAATACGGAGGGGAAGCAAGATAATGGGAGCAGAAGGCAGTTTAACAGGGTTGTGGCCAAGGTTATCTGTCTTGTCTGGGGAGGACAAATACCTTTGCCTGAGGCTGCGGAGGAATCCACATGTGTGGCTCCAATGGATTCCTTCTCTAAGATTCAGTCAGCCTCCTCCCTACTGAGATGTTCTGTACTGCAGTGTGTATGTTTGGTAATGCCTCAAAAGAGAAGTAAAACATGGAACTGATCCCATTGTGGCTTTCTAACTTCCTCACCCTGGCCAGCTTTGCATATAAATCCTTTATGAGACGAATTGTGTAGTTATCTAACTGCAAAAAGTGGTTTACCATTTGTTTAAAATTCCAACAAAGGTGAACTGCCCCATTGGGTTTCACAATCCTAATGACCAGTCCTGCCCATTCTACAAACTGCACTGATTTGCTAATTCCTTCCCTTTCCAGCCTTCTGATTTCTGTCTCTACTTTGCCTTGTAGAATCGTGGAATTGTATCCTGGTCAATATGCAGGGTGGCCATGGCTCCTTTGACCTTCTTGAGAAACATCTGGGTATTTAATTAGAACTTCACTCAGGCAGCCATTTTCAAATTAAAAAGCGTTGAGCCAATCTAGGTGAATCTTTCTCAACCAATTTCACTCCATCAAGCTTGGGGCCAAGCCTTCTATTACTAACTATGGTAACTGAACCAGCTGCTTCTCATAAGAGACAAGAACTGAAATTTTATCTTAATATATAAATGTTCCCTGGTATATGTTAGTCTAGGCTTGTGCAAACTTAAGGGTTGGAGTTCAGAGCGATTTTGTTAAAGATTGGTTCAGTGATCACTAGAGTAACCTAGTCAAAAATCCCGATACAGATTACTCTGGTTCTCAAATTGCTGAGTAAACCCAATTCTGTCCCAGAATTAGAGAAGGCTTGGTGTAGTAATATTCTGTAACTAAACCTGCCAACCCTTGAAAGGTTTAAGAATCTGGTGCCTCAGGGAAAATTAGTCTCCTCATAAGCAAAAAATGCTACAGGTCCACAAGCTGTCAGGAGAGTTACCTGTTGCTTTTCATCTGCCTCAATGTAATTTGCTCGGAAAAATTAATGCATTTTTTCTACTTAATTCGCCCAGTCTTTCACAGCAGGATCAAATAAGTCAAGCTTCCCAAAAAATGGCATGATGCGAGAAATGCTTACCCCAACTCAAAGATAACTGTTGCGAGTGAATTTCTTCAGTAGCGTGCTTTTCTCTCGTCACCACTGAAATAACTCCACACAGGCTGGTATCCCACCACCTTTATTTACATGAGGAGAGTCCTTGGTGCTGATCCAGCTCCCTCAGCACCAGCTGTCAGAGTGAACAAGATGTCTGACACTCATGTTCTTGTTCTTGTCTATCAGCCAGGGCTCCCTGATTGGACCAGATTAACAGCCCAGTCAGGGAACTCATATTCTTTGAAGTCCATCTAGTTGAGCGTTATTCTTAGAATTATAACAACCATCTTCCATTGTGCCAGGATTGGACACTGGGTGAGAGCGACCAGTGGGGGATCAGACTGGAGCACTGGGTGAGAGGGACTGGTGCAGGACTGCAGCAGGGCACTGAGTGAGAGGGACTAGGTAGTCAAGTTTTGAATGTGCTAGTATTAGTGAGCAAGGTATTGTAAATCAAAGATGCTTTTGACAGGAATGGGTTGAAATGTGGAATTATCCATCAGTCAATGGAGTAAATAGCAGGGCAACTTGAAGGCTAACTGAGAAAATGTAAAACAAATTTATGGAACTGTTGAAATATTCAGTCACTTGTGTAACAGATAGAATAACAAATATTTTACTACGTGAAACTGGCCTCAAAATTGCAATCAATCAGATAACTGACATTTAGATGACCAGCTCTGTACAAATATTCAATGATATGTATTTGTGTCCAGCCTCACCATCACAATCTGTTTGTAGATCCCAGAAAATAAAATAGATATTCATTCCATTGATTCCTCTTCTTCTGGCAGTTCTTCATTGTATTCAGCATGACTACTTCCAATTGGCCATAGTAATATTACTTGCAATTATGGCAATAATCAGTGGCAGTAATGAGATTCTTTGTCTCGTGACAGACTTTATCCCAAAGGCAGAGAAAATCCCCTTGTGCCCATCTTCAGACATTCCTCTACATCTTACTCCTTCTAGGAGAACATTTGACAAAGGCTAGTGAAGTCAACTACATATAAAAAAAAACTAACATTTATATCACATCTTTTTCTAACACTGGATATTTCAACACGCTTTCCAGCAATAAAATACTATTTGAAGTGTCATTAGTCATTGCTATAATGTGGGAAATATGGCAGCCATTTTGTGCACAACAAGCAGCCACCAGCAGTCATAAATGAGTAATGTTTCTGTGATGTTGATTGACAGGTATGAATTTATAACTACATGAATTAGGAGCAGGAGTGTACGATTTGGCTATTCAACATCTATTTTGCCTTTTCACAGTTGATCTGATTTTAGCCTCAACTTTACCTTCTTGTCTACCTCCTGTAAGCATCGATTCCCTTGTCAATCAAAAACCTATGTAACTCAGTCTTAAAACAGTTGATGACCCTGCCTCCATTTCTCGCTGGGGAAAAGATTTCCATGTATTCATGATCTTGTGAGCAAAAAAAACAATTCTCGTCGCCTTAAATAGGAGACCCCTTGCTTTCAAACTGTGTCCTTTAATTCACATCTCTCACACAAAGGAAACATCCTTTCAGGATCCATCCTGTTAAGTCCTCTCTGGGTATTATATGTTTCAGTAAGATCACCTCTCATTCATCTAAATTTTACTGGAATTCTGTGACCCAGCCAATTCAACCTTTCCTCTTAAACAAAACACATCACTTAAGGACTTAGTCAGGTGAACCTCTAATGCAATGTTCTGAAGAATGTTAACTCTGCTTTCCCTCCACAGATGCTGCCAGATTTGCTGAGCTTTTCCAGCAATTTCTGTTTTTATTTCTGATTTCTCGCATCTTCATTTCTTTGGTTTTTGCACATGCAATTGTATCCTTCTTTAAGTCAGGAGACCAAAACTGCACAGACTACTCCACATGTGGTCTCACCAACCTCCTTTACAACTGTTATAAAATGTCCTTACTTTTATGTTCCATTTCCCTTGTAATAAACAATTGTGTCCCACTTATCGTTCTTATTACTTGCTGTATCAACATACTAACCATTTGTGATTAATGTACCAGGACACCTGCTCTATTTTTAGTCTACTTTTTGAGCAAATGCCAACTATTCAACAGCTGAATCACAAATGCTAGACCTGACTTCATCAGCAAAGAACTCCAGCAATGTGACACAACAGTATATTAGGAATTTTGACACGTAAATTTTGCTTTGTCTTATCTGTATTTGTAATTTGTATTTGACTAATTTGCTATCTACATTTTCATGTTAATAACTTTTTATTAATAACCTTTAGCAAATAGCTTGTAATAAACTAACCTTTCATTTGTTTAAACAAAAGCTTCACTGCAAATCTACTTTAACTTGATTTGTATTATTGTCTGACAAAATGTGACTTGGAGACATTGCAGAGATAGTTAAAATTAAAACTTTTATTGCAGATAAGTAGGGGAGATTCAAACTTCAAACGCTCTGTCTGTACTCAGTGGTATTCCTTCATTTTTGCAGAAGTGCTATTAATTGTTGTTGTTTGCATACAAGGATATCTAATTAGAGCAAAAGATTATCCAGGGAATTCTCCAGTTTCTCTTCATCTGCATCCAGCATGTGGTTAACCCTTATTAATTATTGTTCCTCCTCAGCCTTCAATTGTCACAAATCTCTTTGACTTTAATTTTAGTACATACCATCAGGAACCATTTCATTATCTTAGAATCATATTCTCTAAAAATTATATGGCAAGGCCTTGATCACTGACTTTTTTTTATACTTCAAGTCACGTGAAACTGTTAAGTCAAATAATAGGACGATCATTCTTCAGCATTCATTCCCAAATGTTCATTACTCCACACATAACATTCATATCTGTAGGAAAATGGGGTCCCCTTTAAAACTGTGCTTTCTTAGTATTTCAGATTTAGTATCTTTTGTGTCGCATGAGATTTTGCTTCACTTTATTATAGTAGTAACTAGCCTTCGTCAAGTATAAGAAAATTTTTTATCAGATGTGACATACCCTACTATAAGTGTTTCTGAAAATAAGAAGTTTTCATTCATTTTAAGAATCAAAAACAAGCTTCAAATGGAGCTGGACAAGGGGACAATGGTCATCCAGCATTGCGTATAGCTCTCCATGGTTATTGGCCAAAAGGATTCAGATAACTAACTGACCCAGTATGTTACCAGTCCCTAGAAATAGTGGTTATCAACAGGCACTCAATGCCAGCAAGCAATCCCCATCCTTGGTCAGCAATACTCATCAAGGAGCTGTCATAGTGTCATAGAGATGTGCAGGAGTCAATTAGAGAGTTGTTCTCATGTTAAAGACTCCTGATTCACACACTGGTCATGAAGTCATCGAGATGTAAAGCACAGAAACAGACCCTTCGGTCCTACTCATCCAAGCTAAATTAATCCTAAATTAATCTAGTCTCATTTGCCAGCACTCTATTAGGTCACTCCTCAGCCTCTGATATTCCAGACAAAACAGCCCCAGCATATTCAGCCTCTCCTTATAGCTCAAATCTGCCAAACCCTGGCAACATCCTTGAAAATTTTCTCCTTTCAAGTTTCACAACATCCCTCCCACAGCAGGGAGACCAGAATTGCACACAATATTTCAAAAGTGGCCTAACCAATGTCCTATACAGCTGCAACATGACCTCCCAATTCCTACATCCAATGCTCTGACCAATAAAAGTCCTTCTCCAAAATGAAAGATATATCAGCAGAAGAGGAAGAGGAAAAGCCAAGGAGGTATTTCCTAATACGTTGGATGTTGCCTTCACAACTTTCCATACCAACAACATCTTTGTCCTCTGGTATCAGTGAACCATCCCAATTGTCATAATTGTAAATACAGATTACATAATATATCTAAACTATCGCTTATAATAAACTCAATAAATGATCAGAAGATTGTTTGCACATGGTCAACTGCTTTTATTATTAACAGTGATCACAGCTCCCCTAAAATCAATGCTTAGAACTGTATCTTAATATCATGTAATGACTTCTCAAATTTCAGGTAAGCCTAGCAATGATAAAGGTCTCCCCCAGAGCATCTTCCAAACCCACACCCTGAAGATTCTGCCTTCTCAGCCACTCCACTCATACTGAAGAGTGGCGACCCTTAAGTTGTGAGTTCATCACCTGTCTCTGATGAGATACTGGCCTCTGACTGTGACTTTCACAGCTACTAGCTTATGCCAGGCATTACCACTGTAGATCACAGCTTCTATCAAGATCCATGATGAAATACTGGACTTGCGGCAATTTGGCCATTTGAGGAAAACAGTATTTAAAGACAAGGGCCTCAGATTGACACTAAGCTCGTGGTCTACAGAGCAGAAGTGTTATTTGCCTTCCAGAATGCATTGAGATATGGACATTCAGGCACCTCAAGTCCTGACAGTGTTATCATCAGTGATACCTCCATAAAATCCTGCAAAACCACTGGCAAATAGGCACTCCAGAATCAGTGTGTGCTCTCAGGCTAACATCCATCATATCAATGGTTATGGTTAATTGGCTGGGAGTCTCTAGACCACATGCACTGCAGTGTTTCAAGGAGGCAGTTCACCACCACTTTCTCAAGCTCAATTAGGAATCAGTAACAAAGTTTGGTACAGCCAGAGACACTCATAGCTCACAAAAAACATAGATGTCATGATTCTGAAGCTACTTAATTGCGGCTTTACGCTAGTTAAATTTGACTTTGAACTTCAATTGTCTGAGAAGACTTTCACTACTTATCATTTTGGATTAATTCAACTAACAGAAGAAACAATACTGCATTTGGTGATTAGGCAGCAGATTACCCTTTAAAAAATTCCCTTCCTAATCCTTGAACCATCACTCCTGTCCACTTCCTCACAGAAGGGCATTCCTCAGACATATCAAACAGACGATTAATCTCTTCAGAGTAACCAAGGACTGTTTCTAGTCAAGGTAAAAATATCACTCTAAAACCTGGTATATTAATGTAATGTCCTTTGATGACCTTTACGGAACAAAACCGCTATCCTCACTTGGTTTGGCCTACATATGGCTCCAGACCTACAGCTGACTGTGGGTGTCTCTTAACTGCCTTCTCTGTGATTAGGGATGAATAATTATAGGCCTAGCCAGTGATATCCTTATCCTGTGAACGAATAAAATATGAAGTTAAAGTAAAATGTTGGGCATATTGCATCATATGATATCCTTCACAGCCCAGGGGAGTTCTCTTGCCCAATCATGTGCTTCTCATCTCACTACCTATGAAAAATTATACGAGTTACTCAATGAATCATGTGACAAGTGAGCTAGAGGTTCCCACCATTGGCACGACCTTTCTTTGTCAAAGTCCCATTTAAAGGCCAGCCAGACCTCACTTCAGATACCGAGAGACAGGACCCCCCTTTGAACGGTGGTAGTTAACCCCAGAAATCAAGAAGTGAGTCTTCAGAAAGGCAAGTTGGCACCAAAATCATCAAAAGTACCCTGCAGGCACTGCTCAGAGGACAGGTCATGGAGAAAAAGTATGCTCTTTTTCCTTGCTGACCCACATAACAAGGTCATCACATATGTCCTGTTCTGCCTTGGAAGAGGTCAATGCTGTGTCTTAATGGAAAAGAAATGGGCAATAAGAAGATCAATGATCTCCTGCGCTCTGCAAGGCTAAGTTGCACCATCTTCTATCTGTTCCCTCACACCTCAGGGGGCAATCAGTCATTCTAAGTCTGCCAATGCAAACATGACTTCCCCAACAGTGATTGACTGCAAACTTCAGTATCACATGCATCACATCCACTCAAGGCTTCTCACCCCACCTCTTCTTAACAAACAACTAACTCTTTCTGTTCAGTGCTTTGTGCTCACTCACTGTGAATGGCCTCAGCACCTTGAATGGTCACAGACAGCTCTTTCAACTATTCCCATCACACTCAATCCTTCTCTTTAGTTCATTGCAGGAAAATCTATCCTACAATCTGGCTGGGTGGGGGCAAGATCATTGTGATGGATCAGACTCCCCACTCCTGTTTGAGGAAAACATCTTTGAACTGGCTGAGGAAGACCAGGACTATTCCTGATGATAAGATCAGCCATGATCTCTTTGAATGGCAAAGCAGACTCAAGGTCTGAATGTCTATTTCTGCTCCTCTGCCTTCTACATCTTGAGAGAATAGTGGGTCAAGGACGAGTATTTTAGATATTTTTAATCAGCCTGCTCAAAGAATGTTAATATACATCTCTGGAAAAAGCAGAACTAGCTAAATGAACTGAAAAATTAGCTTAATGGATAGACAATAGAAATGCAGTGGCAGATATTTATGGGGATATTTCTGACGACACGCACAGTTTCATACAAACGAGAACTAAAATTTCTAAGAGAGATTTCTCACCATCCATGGTTAACTAACGCTAAAGATAGTATACTGTCCAAAGATTGGTGAAAGGTCAGTAGATTAGACAGACTATACAAAAAGGAAAGAATGACAAAGATTATTAGAGTTGGAAAAGTGCAAATTAAAATTAATAAGTGGTATAAAAGAGATAGCAAGAGTTTATATGGACATTTAAAAAGAAATGTTAAAATAAGCATTGGTCAGCAGCAATCACCAGAGAAGCAGTATTGAGTACATTTTGTGGAGCTCTGGGCTGACAAATGCCCAGATCCTCATGGAATTCAAAGCTGGCTTTGCAAACAGGAAAATCATGCATGTGCTGTGGACAAAGAGTGACCAGTGAATGTCTTGTACTTAGATTGCTGGAAATGTTTGATGAGGTGCCACATCAAAGGACATTACAGAACAGAAAAGCAAGAGTGTAAGGTATAATTTGCTGGCATGGATAAAGAATTGGTTTGCTAATAGGAACAGACTAGGGATAAGTACAGAATTTTCTGACTGGGAAGATGTAATGTATGGCATACCACAGGTATACATGCTGGGTCTTCAACTTCTAACAATTTATATTGTTTGACTAGAATGAAGGGATTGAAGGTATAGTAGCTAAATTTGCTGATGATTCAAAAATAGGTAGGAAAATAAGTTATGAAAAGGATAAACAAGAGGATGTAGGTAGACTCAGTGAGTGAACGAAGGTGTTGTGAATAGAATATAAAGTGTAAGACGTCAGACAGATTATTGAAATTGAGAGGTTACAGAACTCTTGACAGGATAAGGAATCTGGGTGTCCTAGTGCATGAATCACAAACAAAAAGGAGCATGCAGGAACAACAAGTTATTAAGAACCTATTGTGAAAGGTGATGAACACAAATAATGTGAATTGCACAGGGTACTATGAGACCTTATCTGGAGTATAAAATCGGTCACTTTATTTAAGAAGGGATGGAAATGATTGGAAGCAGTATAGAGATTCATTAGACTAGTACCCACAATGGCCAGATGTCTTATGAGAAAACATTGTACAGATTAGTCTTGTATCTGCTGGAGATTAGGAAAACATGTTTATATGAAATTTACGTGCATACAGAATCCATACAATGTGGAAACAGGCTCTTCGGCCTAACAAATCCACACCAACACTTTGAAGAATAACCCACACAGACCCATTGTCCTACCCTATTTTCCTATGTTTATCCCTGACTAATACAACTAACTTACAAATCCCTGGACACTATGAGCTGACTGACTGCGTGGATGTTGTGTTCCTCCAGTGGGCTCCCTGCTTCTCGGCCTTTTGGCTCGAAATATGTGTAGTTCCTGAGGACCAGATGAAGACACTCTGCTCGAGTGCTGCAGGTTCGATGCAGCAGAAGTGTGCTGGCAGGGGAGATACCACGGGGGTCGTGTTGCGAGTCGGCGAAGCTGCTGGAGATCATCGCTGGATTGTGATAGGACATTGGAGGTTCGTTTGGTTGTGCTGACCTGCTCTTGGTGGATCTTCATGCTGGCTTTGGACTAACGCCAATTCAGGTACCAGCCAACCTCAG
Source organism: Chiloscyllium plagiosum (assembly GCF_037043375.1). Classification (NCBI taxonomy): domain Eukaryota; kingdom Metazoa; phylum Chordata; class Chondrichthyes; order Orectolobiformes; family Hemiscylliidae; genus Chiloscyllium; species Chiloscyllium plagiosum. The sequence continues at coordinate 54,540,060 of NW_028270141.1, forward strand.
AGCTATGGCCTCAGCAGCCGTTTGCAGCCCAGGCCAGGACCCTACACCAGCACTGTCAGTTTCGATCAATGGGTGGAAATCAGACAGCTTCCCAGTCAGATCTGGGGTCAGGCAGGGCTGCCCTCTCTCTCCTGCCTTGTTTGTGTGCTGCATAGAGCTGTTTGGCGAGTCCATCAGGAAGGATGGGAGCCTGAGACGGGTAACTTATCCTGGCAGCGGGGGCCTGCAGGTTAATGCCTCCCTGTACATGGATGACGTTGCCGTTTTCTGCTCGGATCCGCTGTCCATGCACAGACTCATGTGCATATGTGACCAGTTCAAATGGGCCTCGGGGGCCAAGGTAAACCGAGGCAAGAGCGAGGCCATGCTCTTCGGGAACTGGGCTGACCAATCCTCGATTCCCTTCACCATCAGGACTGACCACCTGAAGGTGCTGGGTATTTGGTTCGGGGGAGCTGGGGTGTGCGCCAAGCCTTGGGAGGAGCGTTTCAGCAAAATGAGGCAGAAACTGGGCAGATGGAAGCTACGGTCGCTCTTCATCACGGGAAAAAACCTAGTCATCAGGTGTGAGGCACTGTCATTGTTGTCATATGTGGCACAGGTCTGGCTTATTCCCAGAACCTGTGCCACTGCAGTCACCCAGGCCATCTTCTAATTTATATGGAGATCAAAGATGGACCGGGTCCGAAGGGACTCGATGTATAAAGATCTGGGCAACGGGGGAAAAAATACACCCAATGCCACCCTCACCCTGATGGCTACCTTTGTGTGTGACTGCATCAAGCTGTGTGTGGTTCCCCAGTACACAAACACCAAGTGTCACTACGTACTGAGGTTTTACCTTCCCCAGTGTTGCGAAGGATGGGCCCCTCGCTGCCGCGGAACGCTCCGAGTAGTTGGACCGTTCCGTATCACCTGTCCTTCGTTGAGAAGTTTATGAAGAAAAACACCTTTGACCACAAGTCCATCAGGAAGTGGTCAGCATGTAGTGTCCTTGAGACCCTTCGGGAAAAGGAGAGGGCGGATCCTATCGAGCGGTTCCCTGAGCAGACTGTCAAAGCCACTTGGCAGAATGCCTCATCGCCAGAACTTTCCAACAAGCACCAAGATATGGCTTGGCTGGTGGTGAGAAGGGCTCTGCCTGTGAGATCCTTTATGCACGCCCGGACTCTCAGCCATACAAACGCACACTGCCCTTGAAGCGGTTGCGGGAGGGACGAGACTGTCACACACCTCCTTCTGGAATGTGCCTATGCAGAAGAAGTTTGGAGAGGAATGCAGTGGTGTTTGTCGAGGTTCGTCCCAAGCAGCACCGTGACGCGGGACTCCGTGCTCTATGGTCTGTTCCCCGGGACGCACACCGAGATAAATATCAACTGTGCCTGGAGGATCATCAACTTGGTGAAGGACGCTCTCTGGGCGGTCCGAAACCTGTTGATCTTCCAGCTGAAGGAGTTGACCCCGACTGAGTGTTGCATACTGGCACATTTCAAGGTCAAGGACTACGTGTTGAGGGACGCACTGAAGCTCGGGGCAGCTGCCGCCAAGGTGCAGTGGGGAAAGACCACCGTGTAACATCTGCCTGCCTAAGAGGAACAGGGGGCCCACACAGTCATTTGGGCTCTCCTGTATATACAAATGATAAATTCTGATCTCTGTATGCAAAGAAATGGAATGTTTACGTATGTATGGCATGACCAACTGTATAGACCATCAAAATATTTTATTAATAAAATTTATTTTTGAAATAAAAATAAATGTGTACTGCTTGCAGGATTTCCCCAGCACGGGCTATTTCGATGTGACCTTCAGGAGCGTGAAGAATTGCGAGCAGCTCCTGAAGGTCTTCAAGGAGAAGGAAGGGGAACCTCTGTTCTCCATGTTGTCGGCGGTCCCGTGTGTGTGCTTCCTGCGCAGTGGAGTCAGAGGAATTCATATGTACAACCCCCATGTCCCAGCAGCGGATGTCCTGACCTTCCTGAGAAGATACGTCCACGTCAAGGGAGAAAGCACCGATGTGGTCGATCCTTTCAGGATCTGGACCAGCAAGCGGCAGGTCAGGGTAACCCTGAGGGTCGATGCCAGTGGGAACATCCTCCACCCACCCTCCAGCTTTTCCATCTGAGGAAGCAGAGGTTACCTGACATATGCAGGGCAGCCGAAAGTGTGCCGAACCTGCGGGAGGTCAGGCCACATGGCGGAGGATTGTAAGGTGACCGTCTGTCGAAACAGCAAGCAGGAAGGCCACCCGACCAAGGAATGTAAAGAGGCCAAGAACTGTAATCTGTGCGGAGAGGCAGGCCACATGTACAAGGCCTGCCCAAGACGAGGGGCCGCCACCTATGCACAGATGGCCGGAGGTGGCAACACGAGCCATGGACCGCATAAGACCAGCAAGGTACCACAAAACAGCATGGGAACGGTGTCTGGGGGCACCCAGAAGGAAGAGCAGACCGCAGACAGCGGGGAGGTGCAGTAGCCGATCCAAGCTCCTTCAAGACAGATGGAGGAAATGGAAGAGGAGGGAACAAAGGAGGCAGAGGAATGGATTACTGTCAAAAGCAGGAAGAGGAGACCTCGCCAGGCCCCCAAAGCCACCCAGCAAAGGGGGAAGCGACACCTACACGACGAGAATACAGGCAGCTCTTCCGATGGTGAGGACAGGAGCAAGGAGGGACGTCACCAGAGGAAGAGACAGAACGCCGTGGGGAAAAGGGAGGGCAGCACCGCCCAAACAGGAAAAGACGATCCCTCTGAGGGGACGGGTAAAGACCTCCCCCCACCCGGTGAGAACCATGAGGTAATCACCGCCCCACAACTCCAGGTAACTGGGAGCAGCGGTTCAGACAGAGAACTGGACTGTGTAGACCCTGGGCCCGACCCGAAGACACCAGAGTGGGGAAATGGCCCCAGTGTGGAGCCAGACAGTACCTCACCCCTGGGAGGGTGCAGCAGTTTGCCATCACCACGGGCATGCACACAGCTACCCCAGAGAGGCAAGACTAGCAGCAAATGGACACTGGTAACCTCGTAAACTGTTAAAATGGGGATAAGAATTGCCAGCAATGTGCGTAGCATCAAATCGGCTACGCGATGTGTTTCTACGATGGCCTTCCTGGCCAACATTAAAGCCGACATCCTGTTTCTGCAGGAGTGTGGGATACCCCACCTCAGCAGCTACAGGAGATGGTCGAGCTTGTGGGCCCATGGGCTGTGTTTGTTCGGGGGGGGGGGGGCAACAATAGCAGCGCCTCCGGCCTGGGTATTCTGTTGCGAGGAGGCAACTTCACCATCTCCGAGGTTAAGGAGGTGGTGGGCGGGTGCCTCCTCGTCACCGACGAATGCTCCCCAAGACTGATTAATGTGTACACCCCAGTGGGTAAGAGTGAACGGTTGGCCGTCCTGCAGCAGCTTCCACTGTTGCTGGCTACGTTCAGGCCGGTCATTCTGGCTGGAGACTTCAACTGTATCATTGATGCAGATGGATGATCCGGCGGGGGGTCAATAAACTGGACGCCACGTCCAGAGTCCTGATGGAAACGGTAAAAGATGCCAAGCTGCACAACGTTTTCAGCACCCCTGCAGATGGAGCAAAGCGTAGATACACCTGGTCACGGGCAGACGGGTCTATCTGCTCAAGGATAGATTGCCTGTTTGTGTCCCGAACGCGCTCGGTCAGATCCGCCGACATCAAGCCGGTGTTCTTCTCTGACCACAGCCTCCTGCTGGCCGACTGTCACCTACAGGATGAGCAGCGGTCTGGGAAGGGAACGTGGAAGCTGAACACAAAGCTGTTGACCCCGGGAAACATTGAGGAGCTAAAAAGGGACTACGCAGGTTGGAGAACTGTGAAGCCCTTGTTTGAGACCCCAGCAGACTGGTGGGAAACAGTAAAAGGGAGAGTAAAACAGTCAAGAGATTCTTCATCCTCAAAGGTGTTCAGGAGGTGAGAGAGAGGCAGGGAAAACTGTTCCAGCTCCAGGAAAGTATGCAGAATCTGCTCCTGCTGCAGACGATGGGGGTCGATGTCACGGAAGACCTCAAGGAGGTGAAGGGCCAGCAAGCCTCGCTCTTTGCCTCGGAGGCCTCCAAGATAGTCTTCCGGTCCAGGGTACACTCCATGGAGCAGGACGAGACGTGCTCATGTTTCTTCTTCCAGAAGGTGCACAAAGAGAGCTCCATGCGCAGCAGCCTGAAGGAAGAAGATGGCTCGATAATGTCATCTCAGGCTGACGTCATGAGGATCAGCAAATCCTTCTATGCCAGTCTGTATGACCCAAAGCCAACCGACAGCACGGCCTCCCAGTCGTTCCTGTCCTCTATCACGGAGGTCTTAGACACAGAACACGGGAGAGGCTGGACCAGCCGCTATCGCTGGACGAGCTAACCAAGGCCCTCGAGTCCTTTGAAAAGAATAAAACTCCCAGAAGCAACGGCTTACTGGTTGAGCTCTACTCTGCTCTGTGGGACTTGATTGGCCAGGGCCTGCTGGAGGTGTATGTCAGTATGCTTCAGGCAGGTACCATGAGTGAATCCATGAGAAAAGGCATCATCACCCTCATCTACAAGCGGAAGGGGGTGAGGAAGGAAATCAGAAATTGGAGACCAATATCACTATTGAATGCGGATTACAAAATTATGTTAAAGGTTATCGCCAACCGGGTCAGGTCTGCTCTGGGATCGGTGATTCACCCTGACCAAACCTGTGCTGTACCGGGCAGGAAGATCGCTGAGAGTCTCACACTCTTCAGGGATACGATCGCCTACATGCAGGACAGAGGGTTGGACAGCTGCCTCATCAGCCTGGACCAGGAGAAAGCCTTTGACAGGATATCACACACGGATATGAGAGATGTTCTCTCCAAAATGGGCTTTGGGGAGGGAATCTGCAATTGGATTAGACTGCTCTACACCAACATTGTCAGTACAGTCTCAATCAATGGGTGGGAATCAGATAGCTTCCCAGTCAGATCTGGAGTCAGGCAGGGCTGCCCTCTCTCTCCTGCCTTGTTTGTGTGCTGCATAGAGCCATTTGCCGAGTCCATCAGGAAGGATGCGAGCCTGAGACGGGTGACTATTCCTGGCAATGGGGGCCTGCAGGTTAAGGCCTCCCTGTACATGGATGACGTCGCCGTTTTCTGCTCGGATCCGCTGTCCGTGCACAGACTCATGTGCATATGTGACCAGTTCGAATGGGCCTCGGGGGCCAAGGTAAACTGAGGCAAGAGCGAGGCCATGCTCTTCGGGAACTGGGCTGACCAATCCTCGATCCCGTTCACCATCAGGACTGACCACCTGAAGGTGCTGGGTATTTGGTTCGAGGGGGCTGGGGCGTGCGCCAAGTCTTGGGAGGAGTGTATCAGCCAAGTGAGGCAGAAACTGGGCAGATGGAAGCTACGGTCACTCTCCATCGTGGGAAAAAACCTGGTCATCAGGTGTGAGGCACTGTCATTGTTGTCATATGTGGCACAGGTCTGGCCTATTCCCAGAACCTGTGCCACTGCAGTCACCCAGGCCATCTTTAAATTTATATGGAGATCAAAGATGGACTGGGTCCGAAGGGACTCAATGTATAAAGATCTGGGCAATGGGGGAAAAAACACACCCAATGCCACCCTCACCCTGATGGCCACCTTTGTGTGTGACTGCATCAAGCTGTGCGTGGATCCCCGATATGCAAACACCAAGTGTCACTACGTACTAAGGTTCTACCTGTCCCCAGTGTTGCGAAGGATGGGCCTGGCCTCGCTGTCGCGGAATGCTCCGAGTAGTTGGACCGTTCCGTATCACCTGTCCTTCGTTGAGAAGTTTATTAAGAAAAACACCTTTGACCACAAGTCCATCAGGAAGTGGTCAGCACGTAGTGTCCTTGAGACCCTTCGGGAAAAGGAGAGGGCGGATCCTATCGAGCGGTTCCCTGAGCAGACTGTCAAAGCCACTTGGCAGAATGCCTCATCGCCAGAACTTTCCAACAAGCACCAAGATATGGCTTGGCTGGTGGTGAGAAGGGCTCTGCCTGTGAGATCCTTTATGCACGCGCAGACTCTCAGCTGCACTGCACGCTGCCCTTGAAGCAGCTGCGGGGGGGGACGAGACTGTCACACACCTCCTACTGGAATGTGCCTCTGCAGAAGCAGTGGTGTTTGTCGAGGTTCGTCCTGAGCAGCACCGTGACGCGGGACTCCGTGCTCTACTGTCTGTTCCCCGGGATGCACTTCGAGATGAACATCAACTGTGCCTGGAGGATCATCAACTCGGTGAAGGACGCTCTCTGGGCGGTCCAAAACCTGTTGGTCTTCCAGCTGAAGGAGTTGACTCCGACTGAGTGTTGCAGACTGGCACATTCCAAGGTCCAGGGCTACGTGTTGAGGGATGCGCTGAAGCTCGGGGCAGCTGCCGCCAAGATGCGGTGGGGAAAGACCACTGTGTAACGTTAGCCTGCCTAAGCACAGGGGACCGATGCAGTCAGGGGGCTCCGCTGACCCCCTAGCTAAATATGTGGATAGTAATCGTACAGACCTGTATATATGAATGATTACTCTGTCTCTTTATGCAAAGAAATAGAATGTTTACATATGTATGGCATGACCAATTGTACAGATCATCAAAATATTTTATGAATAAAGTATATTTTTGAAATTAAAAAAAACACTATGAGCAATTTAGCATGGCCAATTCACCTAACCTGCACATTTTTTGGATTGTGGGAGGAAACTGGAGCACCCAGAGGAAACCCATGCAGACACGGGGAGAATGTGCAAACTCCATAAGACCATAGGGCATAAGACATAGGAGTGGAAGTAAGGCAATTCGGCCCATTGAGTCCATTCCACCATTTAATCATGACTGATGGGCATTTTGACTTCACTTACCTGCACTCTATCTGTAGCCCTTAATTTATTGCGTGATCCTGAATTTGTCAATCTCTGCCTTGAAGACATCTAATGTCCCGGCCTCCACTGCACTCCATGGCTATGAATTCCACAGGCACTCCATTCTCTGGCTGAAGAAATGTCTCCTCATTTCCATTCTAAATTGACCCCCTCTAATTCTAAGGCTGTGTCCACGGGCCCTAGTCTCCCCGCCTAATGGAAACATCTTCCCAACTTGCAACCTTTATAAGCTTTCCATTATCTTGTAAGTTTCTATTAGATCTCCCCTCAACCTTCTAAATTCTAATGAATGCAATCCCAGGATCCTGAGCCATTCATCATATGTTAGGCCGACTATTCCAGGGACCATCTGTGTGAATTGCCGCTGGACACACTCCAGTGCCAGTATGTCCTTCCTGAGGTGTGGAGCTCAAAATTGGACATAAAGTTTCAGAATCACATTGCTGCTTTATATTCTAACACTCTTGAGATACATGACAACATTACATTTGCTTTCTTAATCATGGACTCAACCTGCAAGCTAACCTTCAGAGAAAGCTGAACTAGCACTCCCAGATCCCTTTGTACTTTGGCTTTATGAATTTTCACACCATTTAGAAAATTGTCCATGCCTGTATTCTTTTTTGCACCACTCTCCGAGACTGTCTAAATCTTTCTGCAGCCTCCCTACCTCCTCAGAACTACATGCCTGTTCACCTAACTTCGTATTATTGGCGAACTTCGCCAGAATGCCCCAGTCAAAGAGTCATAGAGATGTACAGCATGGAAACAGACCCATCCATGCTGACCACACAACCCAACCCAATCTAATCCCACCTGTCAGCACCTGGCCCATAAATCTCTAAACCCTTCCCATTCATATACCCATCCAAATACCTTTAAATATTGCAATTGTACCAGCCTCCACCACTTCCTCAGGCAGCTCATTCCATATAAGTACCACCCTATGTGTGAAAAAGTTGCCCCTTAGGTCTCTTTTATATCTTTCCCCTAAACCCATGCCCTCTAGTTCTGGACTCCCCGACCCCAGGGAAAAGGCTTTGTCTATTTACCCTATCCATGCCACTCATGATTTTGTAAACCTCTATAAGGTCACCCCTCAACCTCCGATGCTCCAGGGAAACAGCCCCAGCCTGTTCAGCCTCTCCCTATTGCTCAAATTCTCCAACCCTGGCAACATCCTTGTAAATCTTTTCTGAACCCTTTCAAGTTTCACAATATCTTTCCAATAGGAAGGAGACCAGAAATGCATGCAATATTCCAACAGTGGCCTAACCAATGTGCTGTACTGCCACAGCATGACCTCTCAACTCCTGTACTTAATACTCTGACCAATAAAGGAAAGTATACCAAACGCCTTCTTCGCTGTTCTATTTTTCTGCGACGCCACTTTCAAAGAGCCATGAACCTGCACTCCAAGGTCTCTTAGTTCAGCAACACTCCCTAAGACCTTACCATTAAGTGTATAAGTCCTGCTAAGATTTGCTTTCCCAAATTGCAGCACCTCACATTTATCTGAATTAAACTCCATCTCCCACTTCTCAGCCCATTGGCCCATCTGATCAAGATCCCATTGTAATCTAAGGTAACCTTCTTCGCTGTCCACTACACCTCCAATTTTGGTGTCATCTGCAAACTTACTAACTACATCTTATGCTCACATCCACAAATCATTTATTTAAGTTATGAAAAGTAGTGGACCCACCACCGATCCTTGTGGCACTCCACTGGTCACAGGCCTCCAGTCTGAAAAACAACCCTCTACCACCACTCCCTGTCTTCTACCTTTGAATCAATTCTGTATCCAAATGGCTAGTTCTGCCTGTATTCCATGAGATCTAACCTTGCTAACCAGTCTACCATGGGGAACCTATTTGAACACCTTACTGAAGTCCATATACAGCACATCTACCGCTCTGTCCTCATCAATCCTTTGTTACTTCTTCAAAAAACTCAATCAAGTTTGTGAGATATGATTTCCCACGCACAAAGCCATGTTGACTATCCCTATCAGTCCTTGCCTTTCCAAATACACGTACATCCTGTCCCTCAGGAATCCCTCCAACAACTTGCCCACCACCGACGTCAGGCTCACTGTTCTTTAGTAACTGGCTTGCCCTTACCACCTTTCTTAAACAGTGGCACCACATTAGCCAATCTCCAGTCTTCTGGCACCTCACCATGCGGTGAGGTGCTGTAGATGTGCTGTATATGGACTTCAGTAAGGTGTTCAAATAGGTTCCCCATGGTAGACTGGTTAGCAAGGTTAGATCTCATGGAATTGATGATACAAATATTTCAGTAAGAGGCACAGCAATCACTTCCCTAGCTTCCCACAGAGTTCTAGGGACACCTGATCAGGTCCTAATGATTTATTCACATTTATGCATTTCAAGACATCCAGCACTTCATCCTCTGTAATATGGACATTTTTCAAGGTGTCACCATCTATTGCCTCACATTATATATCCTCCGTATCCTTTTCCACAGTCCCTTCATCCAGATCATTAAAACAAAAAGTGAACAGCTGCGGTCCCAACACCGAACCTTGCGGGACACCACTTGTCACGAGCTGCCATTCTGAGAAAGAAGCTTTTATCCCAACTCTCTGCCTTCTGTCAGACATCCAATCCTGAATCCATGTCAGTAGCTCACCTCGAACACCATAGGCCCTTACCTTACTCAGCAGTCTCCCGTGAGGCACCTTATCAAAGGCCTTTTGGAAGTCTAGATAGATAATATCCATTGGGTTTCCCTGATCTAACCTTCTTATTATCTCTTCAAAGAATTTTCACAGGTTTGTCAGGCACGACCTCCCCTTTCTAAATCCATGTTGACTTGTTCTAATATAACCCTGCACTTACACTTTAAAAATCTCATCCTTTTAACGATGGAGTCTAGAATTCTACCAACAACCAAGGTTAGGCTAATCGGCCTAGAATTTTCCATCTTTTGTCTTGATCTTTTGTTGAACAAGAGGTTACAACAGCGATTTTCCAATCATCTGGAACTTTACCTGACTCCAGTGATTTTGAAAGATCACAACCAATGCCTCCACTATTTTCTCAGCCAACTCCCTCAGAACTCTAGGATGTAGCGCATCGGGTCCAGGAGATTTATCAATTTTTAGACCTTTTAGATTTTCTAGCATTTTCACTTTTTTAATGGCGACCATACTCAACTCTGACCCTGACTCTCCTTAAATGCTGGGATATTACTCATGTCTTCCACTGTGAAGACTGACACAAAGTACTTATTAAGTTCTTCAGCTATTTCCTTCACTCCCAGCACTAGCCTTCCTGCAATAATTTGGTGCAGCCCTATATCTACTTTTGCCTCTCGTTTGTTTCTTAAGCATTGAAAGAAACCTTTACCATCATTTCTAATATTACTGGTTAGCTATACCTTCAGGATCCTGCTCAGAGTTTCTCCGTTTCAAAACCTGGATTGTCCAATGAGGGTAGTTCATGTGGACTAAGCATTTACTTCTGGGAATTTTAAAAGAATGAGAGATCATCTAATTGAAATATAAGTTCTTTCAGCGTCACTGGGTCAAAATCGTACTATTCCCTCTTTAACAGCACATGGACTGCAGTGGCTGAAGATGGCAGCTCAACACCACCTTCTCAAGGGCAACTAAGGACAAGCATCCATGTCTCACAAGTGAATAAAAAAAGAAAATTCTTAACTGCATTGATTGGGTGCATAGTTGGAGAATGATTCATCTGGCTGTTTGCACCACGAATGTCAACTGCAAAATGAGGCATTGGCTTTTCAGAACTGGGATGAATATATATTTCTTCAAACGGCTGACTGTTTGACTCTCTTCTGTTCTCAACTGTACCAGTCTCAGATTGATTGCTTTTCTCACTATCTCCCATATATAATTTCAAGCTTTTTCCTCAAAATCACAACCTTGGACTCTACGAGAGCGTGTCCCTACAATGCAAATCAGAATTTGTATTTTCTAGGCGGTGTACTCTGCAATTATGACTCCAATGGGTGGAAACTGTAAAGCTCAAACCTGTGTAAAGGGATATTTGATGAACTACTTTTCTATTCAGCATACTTCTGAGTCTTCTTCCTTCAGATTGGTGGCTCTCTTCAGTTTAATGATTGTATATTAGTTCTTATTCTATCAATCAACCTGTACAGAGCAGCTTTTCAAAATCTTGTTTTCTTCTACTAACTAAATAATTTATAGAAGCAATCGTTGCTCAGTATAAACCAAATCATGCCACATATAAATGCTTATACAGAATAAGTTAAATGATGCAATTATTTAGATTAGATTACTTACAGTGTGGAAACAGGCCCTTCGGCCCAGCAAGTTCACACCGACCCGCCGAAGCGCAACTCACCCATTCCCATACATTTACCCCTTTACCTAATACTACGGGCAATTTAGCATGGCCAATTCACCTGACCTGCGCATCTTTGGACTGTGGGAGGAAACAGAGCACCTGGAGGAAACCCACGCACACATGGGGAGAATGTGCAAACTCCACACAGTCAGTCGCCTGAGTCGGGAATTGAACATGGGTCTCTGGCGCTGTGAGGCAGCAGTGCTAACCACTGTGCCACCGACTGCTAAAGCAGAAAAAACATAAAACAAAAGTCTGTTTAAGCACTTGGAAGATGTCTGCTCCATTCTTCACTGAGTTGTAGTGGATAAGCTAGAATAATACCACTCTAGTTTTGCAATTTGAAATTAACCAATTTCATAAATACTTCATGACAAATTCCTCAAGGTTAATGATATTTAGCAGCTTCTCAAAAGAAGCTTCACTTATCAAATCACTTTGAACTTTGCAACTGTTGTACAATGTTTTTCAGATGACCTTGTGGGGAAGAGGGCAACTGGAGGCCATCCACATAAGACAGTATGTATGAAATCCAGTAGTGAAATCAGAAGAAACATCTTCACTAAGAGACTGATAAGAATTTGGTACTCACTACCACAGGGTGTTGCTGAAGCAAATTGCATAGATGCATTTGAGGGAAAACAAGACAAACATTTCAGGGAGATGTTACAATTATAGATTTAGACGATAAAAGATGGAAAGATAGCTCGAATGGAGCATAAACAGCAGGAACGAATTAGGACAAATGACCTCTCTGTGCCATCCAATGCAATGGCAGTATTTACCCTAGGAATGTTGCAAATCACCTGGAATAAAAGCTCAGCTAATTAAGGCTTTTGGCATTGATTGAACAACAGATGCTGGCCAGAACACAAGAAAAGGCTTTTTTTTGAGTTAGGTTACTGGAGGATTCAATCTCTACCACAAGCACCGAAGATAATGGGGAACTAACATCCTTACATACCATCTCATCCACAGGATGCAGCACTTCAGAACTGCAATGGATTCTGATGTTAGGTGATCTCAGTCTCTGACAAGAGTTTGAATCCACAAGTTTGAAATGATGCTAACCAGGCCAAATACAGTGTTGAAGACTTTTGAAAACCTCACTACAAACAGCTGAAGCTGTGTTAAGCAAGTGCTTTTCAAAACAAAACCTGGAATAAATATCTGTATAGTAATGGAATAAAACTTTTAGGGAACAGAGTGCCTGGAGACAATCTAATACTTCAATCAGGTCAATAGGTGAGGGAGGCAATGGTGTAGTGTAATATCACTGAACTAGTAATCTGGAGACCCATGTTAAAACTTGGGATCGCATCCTACTCAAGCAGATTGTTAATTCAAAACAAACGCATGGGGGCAAAATCAAACCTAATGGTGGTCATGTCAATTATTGTGAAAACCTAAATGATTCACTAACATCTTTCTTTAGGAAATTGTTATCCTTACCTGGTCTGGCCGATATGTGACACCCCACCCACACCAATATAATTCATTCTTAGTTGTCCTCTGGGCATTTCAGGGGGAATTATAAATGCTGGCCTAATTGGTAATGTCCACATCACATGAATGAATAAAATAGTGCAGCCAATGTGAGTGAGAACATTTCTTATGGAGAGGGATAATAGATGGCACAATAGTTTTCATGATCAAATATCAAGTGTTATTAGTTAAAACAGTAAATAGACCATTAATTTCTTGGGTTTGGCAATGTAGTTCATGGAAACTGTGTTTGGTGAGTCTAAATGGAGAAAGTTGTAAACAAATTGATTATTACTTCAAAAATGGAAATGCTGCCAAAGTCTTTCATCTTGCACTGATTAAGTTAAATGCAGAAGTGTCCCATTTCAAATATTCACAATTCTAGTACAGGAGAAAAGGACAAGTAAGGGTGACTGGTTAGTAAGTTAAATCTGATTGCCAAGACATGCCATGAGAACTATATCCCCATGTTTAAGTAACTTCTAAAAATTTTTTACAAAATGTATGGAATGTGCACTTTTGTATAAACATCTGTTGCTTCACAAGAGTGTAAATAAACGACACTACTAGTTGATTGATTCTCTTAAATTGGTCCTCAGTGTAGCTATTAGTGCACTCAGAATTGTTCAGCAAATTTTGTTTAGTTTTGGGATCTGCAACTGCAGACTGGTTGAGTAGTCAGTGCTTTGGGTAACAACACAATCCGTAAAAGAAACAGATTCAAAAAAGGATGCTTTGTCCTCAAACTCCACTTTTCATCTAAAAAAATAAGCTCCACGGCTCAAAACATTTTTGAATTCAAATGTGTTAAGAGTTGCAAAGGTAACTGAAGTGGAATAATACAGAAATAACCCAAATTTATATAGCTACTTTCAATGTTGTAAAATATTTCAAGGCATCTCACATGCGTGCAAGTAGATAGAATTTGAAATAAGTTACAGAAGAAATATGGGGCAAGTCAGATAAGTTATAAAGAATGTCTTGAAGGAGGACAGTGGGCGAGAGGAGGGATGAAGAGATTTAGGAGAGGAATGAGGAGGTTTAAGGTTGAAAATTCCACAACATGGGACGTAAGTAGGCAAAATTCTAGCAAGTGGATTTCCATGCAGTAATCCAGTCGAGATTGATAAAAAATAGATTTGAGTATTAAAAAAAAGAAAAGCTAAGAACAGTAGGGATTCAGACAATTGGGGATGTTACTAGCAATCAAGTACAGAAAAATAAACAAACCTGCACATGAAATGTAAGCATCTATGACTGGAGAGCTGGAATTTAAAGAGAAGTTATGCCACAGTTATACAAAACTCTGGTTAATTAACTCCTGGAGTAGTGTTCCCCAACCAGAAATTTTGAATGAACTGGGAAATCTACTGCCACTGAATACCAGTAGAGTGGCATTTAAACCAGATGACCTAGACCCTGACAGGAAATTCAGATATGACCTCCACAAGGGCATCAGAAATGCAAGAGGCAGTACGGGACCAAATTAGAGGCCCAAACTAACCACGCAGACACCCATTGCCAGTAGCAAGGCCTACATGACATAACATGATATAAAATGAAGCAGAACAAAATAGTAGACAAAAACGCTCAATGCTTTTTATGGTCAGTTTGAGCAGAATGCCAGTGGCGCTGTGTGACATGCCCTGACAGCCCCAGATGAACCTGTTCTCTCAGTCACCACCTGCAGATGTCAGATTAGCCTTCGAGAGTAAACCTGAGTAAAGTGACTGGCTTAGATGGAGTTCCACTCAGATCCTGGTGGAAATATTCAATGACATCTTTAAAATCTCCTTGCTACAGTCTGAAGTCCCCACCTGCTTCAAGAAGACTACCATTATCCCAGTACCAAAAAAATCATGAAGTACTTTGAGTGATGAGTCAAGGTCCACATCAACTTTAGCCTCCCAGTCTGCCAAGATCTCTTGCAATTTGCCAACCAGTGAAAGAGGTTCACAGCAAATGCCATTTCCCTGGCATGACACTCATTCCTTGAGCATAAGAATAGCTATGTCAGGCCCCTACTTATTGACTACAGCTCCGTCCTTCAACACTATAATCCCAACCAAACTAATCTCAAAACTCGGAGACCTAGGTCTTGGCTCCACCCTCTGCAACTGAATCCTCAGCTTTCTGACTCAGAAACCAGTGAGGACAGACAGCAGTACCTCTTCCATGATAATCCTCAACACCAGTGCCCTATACTGTACTTTCTGTACACTCATGATGGTGTGACCAAATTTCGTATGAATGCCATCTACAAGTTCACTGATGACACCACCCTCATAGGCAAGATATCAAACAATGTATCAGAATACAAGGGGATAGAGGGCTTGGCGCTGTGGTGCAATAATAACCATCTCTCTCTCAATATCAGCAAAATGAAAGATCTGATTATTGACCTCAGGAAGAAAGGAGGAGGACATGCCTCTATCGACATCAACGGAGCTGAGGTGGAGAGGGTTGAAAGTATCAAGTTCCTAAGAGTGAAGATAACTCTCAATCTGTCCTGGAACTTCCATGTAGATGCAATGGTCAAGGAGGCACAACCAGGCCTCCTCTTCCTCAAGAAGCTTAGGAAATTCGGCATGTCCATAAGAACCTTCACCAACCTTTACAGATGTACCTTGGAAAGCATTCCACCTGGGTACATCACAGTACAGCACCTTGGTACAGCACCTGCTCTGCCTGAGACCAGAAGACACTATAGAAAGCTGTGTACACAACTCAGACCATCATGAAAACTAACCTTTTGTCCATGGACTCCAACTACACTTCTCATTGCCGCGGAAAGGCTGCCAATACTGGCCAGGTCCCTGGCACTGAGCCTGGCTCTGTGGCTCAGAAGGCAAGAAGGAGAATAGAAAAGCACTAGTGGTAAGAGACTCAATAGTTCGAGCAGCAGCCAGGAGATTCTGTAGTCGCAAATGGATTCTGGGAAGATATGTTGCCTCCCAAGGTCCAAGGTCCAGGATGTCTCTGCACGAGTCTACAAGACTCAGAAGGGGAAAGATGAGCAGCCAGAAGTCATGGTGCACATTGGCACCAATAACATAGCTAGGTAAAGGGATGAAGAGCTAAAAAGTGATTTCAGGGAGTTAGGTTGAAAGCTAAAAAGCAGGAAGAGCAGAGTAGTAATCTCAGGATTACTACCAGTGTCACTTGTCAGTGAGGCAAGGAACAGCGAGCGGGTGCAACTAAGCATGTGGCTACAGGGCTGGTGCAGGCTTCAGATATGTAGATCATTGGGGTACCTTCTGGGGAAGATGGGACCTGTACATGAAGGACAGGTTGCACTTAATCTGGAGGGAAACCAATGTCCTCGATGGGAGATTTGCTAGAGAACCTCAGGAGAGTTTAAACTAGTTTGGCAGGGTGATGGGAACCAGAGCTATAGATCAGAGAAGAGGGTAGTTGTTAACGGGCAGAAATAGAATGCAGAGTCTGTCAGGAAGGATACACAGTTGATAGGGCAAAGGTATGGTTTAAAGTGTGTCTGCTTCAATGCAAGGAGTGTCAGGAATAAGAGTAATGAACTTATTGAGCATGGACCAGTACTTAGAACTACAATGTTGTGGGCATAATGGAGACATGGATTTTACAGGGGCAGAAATGGTTGCTGGATGTTCAAGGGTTTAGATCTCTTAGAAAGAACAGGGAGGAGGGCAAAATAGGATGGGAAGTAGCATTGTTAATTAGAGTGCATCACAGCTGCAGAAAAGGAGCTTGGTGAGGAGGGTTTGTCTACTGAGTCAGTATGGGTGGAAGTCAGGAACAGGAAAGGAGCAGACACTTTACTGGGTGTTTTCTACAGACTCCCCCAAAGCAGCAGAGAGATGTAAGAACAGATTGGAGGGCAGATCTTGGAAAGGTGTAGATGTAGTAAAGTTGTTGTTATGGGTGACTTCAACTTCCCCTACACTGATTAGAACCTCCTTAGTGCAGATTTTTTGGATGAAGCCAATTTTGTCAGGTGCGTCCAGGAAGGATTCCTGACTCAATATGTAGATAGGCCAACTAGGGGGGGATGCCATATTGGATTTGGTACTTGACAATGAGCCAGGCCAGCTGTTAGATCTCTCGGTGGGAGAGCATTTTGGCAGTGACCACAACTGCCTCACTTTTATCAGAGAGGGATAGGATCAACAATATGGGAAGGTATTTAATTGGTGGTGGGAAATTATACTGCTACTGGAAAGGGGCTATGGAGTATAAATTGGGAACAATTGTTCTACGGGAAATACACAACAGAAATGTGGAGGCTGTTTAAGGAGCAATTATTGCGAGTGTTGGATAACTTTGTCCCACTGAGGCAGGCAAGGAATGATAAGGTGAAAGAGTCTTGGGATGACAAGAGGAGCTTCTCGTCAAGAGGAAAAAGGAAGCTTATTTAAGGTTGAGGAGGCAAGTATCTGGCATCGCTTTAGAGGATTACAGGGTAATTAGGAAAGAACTTAAAAATGGACTGAGGAAACTAAGGGGGGGGGGGGGGGGGAGGGCACGGAACAGCCTTGGCAGTAAGGGCTAGGGAAAACCTAAAAGCGTTCTATACATACGTGAGGATGTAAAAATTTTCTCGAAACTCGCTAATACATGAGGAATAAGAGAATGGAGGGAACTTGTGCCTGGAGTCTGAAGAGGTTGGGGTGGCCCTGAGTTTTTTGCTTCGGTATTCACTAGAGAGAGGGACCTTGTTTATAGTGAAAACACCGTGGACTAGGTTAATAGGCTTGAACAGATTGATATTAAGAAAGTGGAAGAGCTGGAAATTCTGGGAAGCGTCAAGTTAGATAAGTCCCCAGAGCCAGACCAGATATATACAAGATTTCTGCGCCTCTGGTGATGACCTTTGCATCCTCATTCTCCACGTGAGTAGTACTGGATTATTGGAGGGTGGCGAGTGTTGTTCCTCTGCTCAAGAAAGGGAATAGGAAAATCCCTGGGAATTACAGTCAGTCTTTTTTCTGTGGTAGGCAAGGTACTGGAAAGGATTCTGAGAGATAGGATTTCTGACTATTTGGAAAACATAGTTTAATTAAAGATAGCTAGCATGGCTATGTGAGGGGCAGGTCATGCCTCACAAGTCTTACTGAGTTCTTTGAGGATGTGACGAGACAAGTTGACGAAGGTCGAGCAGTGGATGTGGTGTATATGGATTTCAGTAAGGCATTTGAAAAGGTTCTCCACGGTAGGCTCATTCAGAAAGTTAGGAGGTATGGGATACAGGGAAATTTGGGTGACTGGATACAGAATTGGCTGGCCGAAAGAAGACAGTAAGTGGTAGTGAATAGAAAGTATTCCGCCTGGAGGGCGGTGACCAATGATGTCCCGCAGAGATCTGTTCTTGGGCTTCTGCTCCTTGTAGTTTTTATAAATGACTTGGATGAAGAAGTCGAAGGATGGGTTGTGTAAGTTTGCTGATGACACAAAAGTTGGTGGTGCTGCAGGCTACAACAAGACATTGACAGGATGCAGAGCTGGGCTGAAAAGTGGCAGAGTTTAACCAGGATAAATGCAAAGTGATTCATTTTGGAAGATCAAATTTGAATGCTGAATACAGAGTTAAAGACAGGATCCTTGGCAGTGTGGAGGAACAGCGGGATCTTGAGGTCCACGTACATATATCCCTCAAAGTCGCCATCCAAGTTGATACGGTTGTTAAGAAGGCATATGGTGTTTTGGCTTTTATTAACAGGGGGATTGAGTTTAAGAACCACAAGGTTTTGCTGCAGCACTATAAAATCCTGGTTAGACCACACTTGGAATATTGTGTCCAGTTCTAGTCACCTCATGATAGGAAGGACGTAGACAGAGAAGGTGCAGAGGAGATTTACCAGGATGCTGCCTGGATTGGAGGGCCTGTCTTATGTAGAGAGGTTGAGTGAGCTAGGGCTTTTCACACTGGAGAGAAGGAAGAGAGGTGACTTGCTAAAGGTGTATAAGATAATGCGACGAGTAGATATAGTCAGAGGGCAGAAATGACTGCCATTAGGGGTCATAATTTTAAGATGATTAGAGGAAGGTATAGTGATGAGTGCGTGGAATGCACTGCCAGTGATGGTAGTAGAGTCACAGACATTAGGGACATTTAAGCGACTGCTGGCCAAGCACATGGATGGCAGTAAATTGAGGGGTGTATAGGTTAGGTTGATCTTAGATTAATATAAATGCTCGACACAATATTGTGGACGGAAAGGCCTATACTGTGCTGTACGGTTCTATGTTCGAATATCATCAAAGACACCTCCCACCTTGGCAGCACTCTCTTCCAACCTCTTCTATCAGGCAGAAGATATAGAAACTTGAACACACATACCAACAGGTTCAAGAATAGCTTCATCCCTCCTATTATTATCCTGCTGAATGGACCTCTCTGATTTCAAATCTAATGTTGATCTTGCTTTTGTGCACCTCCTGTGCAGCCATAACCCTATATGCCTCTCTCTGTCTAAACACCCTCCAATCTGATACTCCTTGTATGTTATGATCTGCCCATATTGCTTGCAAAACAAAACTTTTTACTGTGTTCAATACATGTGACAACAGTAAATCAAATCGAATCATCGAGCAATACTGGGCACTTCATCTTAGAAAGGATGTGTTAGTTTGGAAGAAATGCAGAGCAGATTCACAAAAATATTACCAGAGTATCAACCATGAAAAGAGATGACACAAAGTAAGACTGTAATCCCTGGAACATGGATGTCTAAGGACTTTGAAAGGCATTGATATGATGCAGACAATATTTCTTCTGATGTTAGAGTTGAGCACCAGAGGGCATCATTTTAAAATTGCTAGGCCTTTTGAAAGAGAGATGAGGAAGATCTCTCCCCCAGAAAAAGCAATGTGCGCTAGTTAATAAACAGTTTTAGACCTAGATGCATTTCAGAGACAAGTAAACTTTGAGCTCACTGAATGGATGAGAGATGAGCAGTCTATGCCTGTTCCTTTCAGTCTCAGTAGCTGAAGGCAGATTCTTAATGGTGGAATGAAGAAAATTGGGGGTGCACAACAGGCCAGAGTGCAGCACAGAGATCTTGTACATTTTAGAAGCAACAGAAGTGAACCTACTGATTTGTTTTACTGTGGTCTTATTTATTTTTAATCTATTTTATTTTAGTATCCATCTATGTTTTAGTAACATCCCTGAATTTGATTCAAGGCCGATAACTTTCATTGCTAGGTTTTGAGGAATTATGGACAGTTACAGCAATGTAAAGGTATTTAAGAAGAGAACTCCAAGAATTTAGCAACACTAGCTGAAAATTTTACCACTGACAGTGGAGAAGGCAGAAATGCAGTCAAGCTAAAAGCAGAAGGGTACAAAATTTATTAGTTTTAAGAAAGTACAGTGAAGCAATACAAGGATTTATAAATGTATATGGAAGTTGTGGCTCAGAACTTGATTTGTCCAATGCCACTCTTGCCCGCCTCCCATTCGCCATACTCCCAACAACTCCCTGCCTGCAGCACTGGCACAGACTCAGAAATAAATATGGAATCTGGCTTTTTAATTAAAAAGTGGCTAGATACAAGAAAAATGTGAGATTAGTCATTTTGAACCAGAGTCATATGGAAACATTTTCATTTACCTCACTCAACTCAACTAAAATAGAATGAATAGAACCTTCTGTGAAACATTAGTCGCATCAAACAGCGTCCAGGTGTTTGTTTTGTTTTGAGATGGAAGCTACAATATTTTTACATTTCAATAACACCACAGTGATATTTGCAACAACACTGCATAGTGCAGTGACATTTAGCACCTGCTTCACAAATCCCGTTGACTATATTTACTGAAGTAAAACATTGCTTACTATACAAATAATAAGCAACTTGTTTATCGAACTGCCCTTCTGAAGTATTATAAAGAGCAGAATGACAGCATTGCCTTACACTGACCTCTTGGGCTGATGTATTCTTCGTATTGCAATGTATGTTATCAACTGCGGATGGTTACAGGTTGAGATCATATGTTGCAATACCTAGTGTATGAACATTGGATTAATTGTAATGCATGTCCGCATTACATACTAACATTAATTGTTGTTTGAGTTGTTTGACAGAGATCAGTGCCAAGATTAATATTTTCTGACCTCAAGACCTTTCCACCTCAATGACACTTCTAGCTGGTTTGAAATGGACAAGGGGAAACATGAAAAATCAAAGGCCACTGTAAAATCCCACGTTTCTGAAGCATAGCATGGCCTCCATATTCTTAACATATAACCTAATAAAAAAGCAAGAACTGAATAGATGGGGGACTGCATCTATTGAGACCTAGATGGTCTTCTGGCATTCTTTCACTTCTTGATGGAATGCAGACATCACTGGCTGGCCCAGTATTTGTCACCCATCTCCAACGACGCTGGAAAAACTGATGATTAGCTGACTTCGTGAACCACTGAAATCCATTTGTGGTTCACCCACAATGCTGTTAGGAAATGCATTTCCATGATTTTGACCCTTTGACAGTGTAGGAAATGCTAATTATAGCTCCAAGTCAGGATGGTGTGTGGCCCAGAGAACTTGCAGATGATGCTGTACCCATGTGTCTGCTGCGCTTGTCCTAGGTGGTAGAGGTTGAGAGTTTGGAAAACATTATCGAAAAAAGCTTCGGTGAGTTATGAATAGCCAATACGGAGAGTGCGCTGGGAGGATACCAACCATATTAAAGCTAAAGGAGGACATGAAGTAATGAGCTATCCTCTTAAATATACTTCTGATTTGCTAGCCTATTTCAGAGATTACTCAAGGGTCATCCTTTAGGCAGGGCATGGATGAACTAGATGGATTTTCAGTACAATTTATTAATTTTACAGTCATAATTATCTCATCATTGATACCAGCTTTTATTTTCAGATTTTATTTCATTAATTGAATTTAATTTCCTTAGCTGTCAGGGTTGGGCTTGAAGTCATGACTCTGCACTGTTAGTCCAAAACCTTTCATATTTTGTCCTTGAAGAAAAATATGAAAATCTCAGCCATTTTTTTTGTAGCTATTTTTATTATAAAAGTAACTTCCAGGTAACAGTAAATTATTATTTTTAAACTGCACAATTAGACTTGGCATTCAGTGATTACTAATTTTAAAAAACAAAAAGCAATGTTTGTTTACAGATATGATGTACCACTTAGTTCTGTGTGCAATCATAAAACCAAAATGTGCATGTTTTTTAAGACGTCAGTTTAATGTTAAGAGGCAAAAACACTTATTGAATGTAATTTCAGAGATCACATGCAGTCATCTGCAAATTAGTCTGTTCCTTTTAAAACCATCTAGAAAATTAGCAGCCCCTTTGAACGTATTTAAGAAAAAAACAGCTGTCAGCAAAATGGCTGAATTTAATACTATATTACTTGGATTCAATGTTTTTCATTCTATAACTTCACATATCACCTGTACCTCTTCTTCAAAGTGTGCACTCCAAAGAGGAACAAATACAACCCATTTTCTAAGTTGGTTTAAATACTTCATTGATAAATGGAACAGAGTTTCTTTTCATCCCCCATGTGGCCCAGAAACTCAAGCTGAGGAACACAGCATAGATTTAAATACGATATCTCTCCATGAGATCATCATCACTTAAATCAGAATCATCATCATCTACCTCCCCCTCGATGACTGAACGCTTCCCTTTGCAACAGGAGACAATTAGCCCAATTAGGAAGACCTGTGGATATAAAATAGTACGATTAACGAAAAGTACAAATAGAAATGTAAAAAGTGACATCTGAACAGTTACAATATTGACAAAAAGATAGAGAACAGTCAAAAAAAGATGGTGCAGGAAAAGCACAGCAGGTCAGGTAGCATCTGAGAAGCAGGAAAGTCCTTTACCAGGAATGTGGAGGGGTGAAGGGGGATGAGAGATAAATAGGGGTACGGGGGGTGAGGCTGAGAGGTAAGGTAGGTGATAAGGCAATATGTGGATGCAGGTGGGGTGGTAATCGTGATAGGTCAGTGGGGAGGATGGAGCAGATAGTTGGGAAGGAAGATCGACAGGTAGGACAGGTCAAGAGGTCAGTGCCGAGTTGGACCACAGTAAACAAGCAAGTTAGGATTACATCAAGCACCTGCTATCCAGGCACAGCAAAGTCAGCTCCCTCTATACGTTATATTTAAGTCCAAACTGTCAAAGCATGTTGTTGACTACAGTAATGTTGTGACTACATTCTCTCTAAGTTGCATTCTTTTCCCACAAATTAAAATGCCAAATTACTGGTTGGTTTATTTCCATTATGTATACAGAAAATAAAGTGATTAAAATCTAAGTCATGCAACAGTTTGAAAGTCTGGCCTTTCAAATCACCATTTGCTGATATAAATCAGCATTTATGGGAATCTTTTCCCTCTTGGATCTGCTGCTAATGAATTGATTGTTGCGTGCTGTTGGCAGCAGCCCTTAAACAGAAAGGGTCTCTCTGTCAATTTTCACTAGACATTCGATAAAAATGCAACCATTTGTGTCAAAATTCTATGTACGTGCCTATAAAATGGCAGTCATAGAGTCATGCAGCACAGAAACTGACCCTTTTGTCCAACCTGTCTGGGCCGACTAGACATCCCAATCTGACCTGGCCCCATTTGCAGCATTTGACCCATATTCCTGTAAACCCTTCCTTTTCATATACCTATCCAGATGCCTTTTATGTTGTAATTGGACCCACCATCAACACTTCCTATGGTAGCTTATTCTACACATGCATCACCTTCTGCATGAAAAAGTTAGCTCTCAGGTCATTTACAAATCTTTCCCATCTCACCTTAAACTTATGCTCTCTGGTTTTTAACTCTGCCACACCTTCTCCATGCTCCTCATGATTTTATAAGCCTTTATCAGGCAACCCCTCAGCATCTGACGTTCCAGGGAAAAAGCTCCACCTATTCAGGGCAATATCTTTGTAAATCTTTTCTGAACCCCTTCAAGTTTAACATTCTTTCTATAGAAAGACAACCAGAACTGTACACAGTATGCTGAAAACGGCCTCACTAATGTCCTGTACAGGCGCAACATGACCTCCCAACAATATTCAATACATTGACCAATGAAGGCAAGCTTGCCAAATGCCACCTTTCCCACTCTGTCGATCTGTGACTCACTTTCAAGGAACTATGCACTTCCAATCCCTAGGTCTCTTTGTTTGGGAACATTCACCAGGGCCTGACCATTAACTCTGTAAGTCTTGCCTTGGTTAGTCTGACCAAAATGCAACACCTCACATTTATCGAAATTAAACTTCATTTGCCACTCTTTGGCTCATTTGCCCATCTGATCTGCCCATTTGGCCACTATACCGCCAATTTTAGTGTCATCTGCAAAATTACTAACCATACCTCCTATATTCACATCCAAATAATTTATATAAATCATGAAAAGCAGTGGACCCAGCAACAATCCTTATAGCATACCCTGGGTCACAGGGCTCCAGTCCAAGGAGCAACCCTTTACCACCACCACCTGTCTCCTACCTTCAAGCTAATTTTGTATTCATTTGGCTAGCTTTCCTAGATCCCATTGTTTTGCTGAAATCCATATAGACAACACCTATCACTCTTCCTTCATCAAACCTCTTTGCCATCTCTTCAAAAAACTTAATTAAGTTAGTGAGGCACAATTTTCCATGCACAAAGCCATGTTGACTATCCTTATTCAGTCCTTCCCTTTCCAAATTCAAGGAATGTCCTTCAAAGACTTACCCACCATTGACACATAAGGCTCACTGATCTATAGTTCCCTTACATTTCCTTACAGCCTTTCTTAAATGGTGGCACTCTTATTGTCCTTATACTCCTCCAGGGATTCACTCAATCCCAGCTGTCTATACCTGACATATGCTTCCTTCTTTTTCTTGACCAAAACCTCAATTTCTCCAGTCATCTAGCATTCCCTATACCTACCCGTCATACTGTTCACGCTAACAGGAACATATGGTCTCTGAACTCTCATCATCTCATTTTTAAAGCCCCCCCCCATTTCCCAACCAACCCTTTACCTGTGCATAATCTTTCCCAATCACCTTCTGAAAGTTCCTGTCTAATATAATCAAAATTGGCCTTACTTTTTGATCAGCTCTATCTTTTCCATAACTATTTTAAAACTAACCGAATTATGATTACTTGCTCCAAAGTGCTCCCCCACTAACACCTCAATCACTTTCCCTGCAGTGTTTCCCAACAGAAGGTCAATTATTGCTCCTTCTCTAATAGGTACGTCCACATTGAGTAAGAAATTTCTCTTGCTTAACAAATTCCTCCCCATCCAAGCCCTTAATACTATGACTGTCGCAGTCTATGATTAAAAAGTTAAAATCCCCTACCACGACAACTCATTCTTACAGATATCGGAGATCTCCTTATTTTTTGGCTTGTCAATTTCCTGCTGACTATTGGGGGTTTTATATTACAATCCCAACAAGATGACCACCCTTTCTTATTTCTCAGTTCCACCCAAATAACTTCAATGGATAATCTCCTAGGAATATCTTCCCTAAATATAGTTGTAATGTTATCCTTAAGCAAAAATGCCACTCCCTCTCCCCTTTCTTGGCTCTCTTTTTAATCCTCCTATTGCATCTATATGCTGGAACATTAAGCTGCACATTTCTATAATAGTTATGATATCCAAGTCAAATATTCAAAACTAGTAAATCTTCCCACAAGGAGAAAGGTCCCCTTACAATACAGATGGAACCCAGCTCTCTTATTTTTTTTAGATTAGATTAGATTTTTTTTTTAGATTACATTACAGTGTGGAAACAGGCCCTTTGGCCCAACAAGTCCACACCGACCCGCCGAAGCGAAACCCACCCATACCCCTACATTTACCCCTTACCTAACACTACGGGCAATTTAGTATGGCCAATTCACCTGACCCTGCACATCTTTGGACTGTGGGAGGAAGCCGGAGCACCCGGAGGAAACCCACGCAGACACGGGAGAACGTGCAAACTCCACACAGTCAGTCGCCTGAGGCAGGAATTGAACCCAGGTCTCAGGCGCTGTGAGGCAGCAGTGCTAACCACTGTGCCACCGTGCCGCCCACTTATAGAGGTCATTTCTACCCCAAAGATATCCCAACTGTCTAAAAATGTGAATCCTTATCCCATGCACCAACTCCTCAGCCATGCATCCATCTGCTCTATCCTCCTACTTCTACATTCATTGGCACGTGGCACTGGTGGTAGTCAGATATTACTATCCTCACAGACCTACTTTTTAACCTCTTGCCTATTTTCCTACATCTCTTTGTAGAACTTCAGCCTTTTCCCTAACTATATCACTGATACCAACAAAGACCTCTTGTTGGTCACTCACCCTTTCAGAATATTCTACACCCTCCCAGAGACATCCTTGACCCTGGCCAAGGGAGGCAAGAAACCAGCCTGATGTCTTTGGACTTGAGACCTCATGAATTCTGAGAGGAAATCTTGGGGTCAAGTGAACAGCTAGTAACTTGGGTTCTGTCTTCTTCCCCATCTTGTTCCACTGGAGTTACAGTGACTTCCTGCAGAAAATATAAGTTCCTGCCTCACAATAGTAAAAGAACACGGTAAATACCTGTTGGTCAAAGTTGCAAAGTCAGGTATGTGTGATACAAGCCCAGTGCTTTGTGACGATGTAAGGTTTCCTAAGTCTTCGAAATCATTTCAAAGATAAACATAGTAAAAAAAAAATGTACTTACTGCAATAAATGCCCAATTGCCAAAATAGTATACAACATTGAAGAACCAGAATTTGTGAAGGAAGAGATATGTCCTTGTCACTGTGCACTGATCTGAAAGTCAGAGTACAGACAACAATCAAATATCTAAAACTGAAATACAAATTCAATGGTTCAAAAATAAAGTCAGTCATAGCAACAATATAATTAACATTCCTCAATTTGCTCTTGACACCAATGCTATTCATTTGTTTCCTGATATCACTGATCTATATAAAGCACTGTGCACAAGTAACCAGTCAAGCAACTAGCAGCAGCATCATACTAACATTCAAAGCAGTCCAATCTGATGATTGATTGGACAATTTTGGCCAGGAACCTGGATGGATTACCTTCTGACTGGCATAGGTCCTCAGTGTTTACTATTCATGTAGGCTGGGAATCAACCTTGATATTAAGTGACAGACGTCTTAGAAATGCAGCAAGGACTGACACAAGTACATGTACATCTGATGTTACAGAAATATAGCAACTATATACAATAGTAAGCTTGTTTCTTAAATACTGTATATACATGTATTAAATAATATATGGTCTTATTTCTATCTGACTAATTACTTCAACTTGAAATGGGCTAAAACAAAATACCCATCAAATGAATTAAAGTACCATGAAATCAATGGAAAGAATCTGCAAAGGGTCACCTTACCATACATTTACTTGGCTACTGCAATGTCATCTACTGGCCAGCTTGTCAGTCTCAACCATCTAAAACATCAGCTAATTGAATCGCTGCCTATCCTTGCTCACTTCAATTCCCAGTTGGAAACCTCACTTTTCCAATTAAAATTCTCAAATTTTCAACAAGCCATGGCCTTACACCTTACCCTCTCTACATTATAACCTCTGCAGCTATGGAGTCTCCTCCATCAACCTGATTTGTGACCATGACTTCAATCAGGTCTGGATTGTACTCTGGAACTATTTACCGAAGAATGTCCACTTTTTCAGCTCTCTCTCCTTCTTTAAGCTATTCCTTAAACAGAACCTAGTTGACCTAGATTTTGTTTACACCTCTAATAGATTAGATTAGATTAGACTCCCTACAGTGTGGAAACAGGCCCTTCGGCCCAACTAGTACACACCAACCCTCCGAAGAGTAACTCACCCAGACCCATTCCCCATATTTACCCCTGACTAATGCACCTACCTCTACGGGCAATTTAGCATGGCCAATTCACCTAACCCACACATCTTTGGACTGTGGGAAGAAACCGGAGCACCCGAAAGAAACCTACGCAGACACAGAGAGAATGTGCAAACTCCACACAGTCGCCCGAGGCTGGAATTGAACCCGGGCGCTATGAGGCAGCAGTGCTAACCACTGAGCCACAGTTTCCCTTCTGATCCATGCCGATTTATATATAGAGGGTAACTCTGTGCTTCCAAATGATGCAACTGAGGAATGGTACAGAGATGAATTGGAGAGGAACCAAGGATGAAATTATGTCATACACTGCAAATAGTGTAAGGACATACACAGAGGTGGAGAGATTGCTGCCAACAGTAAAAGCCAACACGCATAGTTCACAAATGAACAGAAGCACTGATTATAAACAAGGCCAGAAATGAATTGGGAATTTTTAAGAATGCATATTTACAAGGGAGGGAGGATTTCTACATACAAACGCTTTGTGCCAGTGACAATGTATTAAGATTAAATGGAATTAATTCTGTTATGACAGAAAATAGATAATTTTGGGATAAAAAGCAGCATTTTACTAAGAATAAACGTTCTCCCCGTGTCTGCGTGGGTTTCCTCCGGGTGCTCCGGTTTCCTCCCACAGTCCAAAGATGTGCAGGGTCAGGTGAATTGGCCATACTAAATTGCCCGTAGTGTTAGGTAAGGGGTAAATGTAGGGGTATGGGTGGGTTTCGCTTCGGCGGGTCGGTGTGGACTTGTTGGGCCGAAGGGCCTGTTTCCACACTGTAATCTAATCTAATCTAATCTAATCTTGCCTGCACCAGTGTCATGTGAAAAGGGTGTGAAGATGGACACCCACAAAGTATTTTGTAATAGGTGCCAGCGTTGGACTGGGGTGTACAAAGTTAAAACTCACACAAAACTAGGTTATAGTTCAACAGGTTTATTTGGAAGCGCATATTTGAAAACGATCTGGATTGTTTGTTAAATCTCATCCTTTAGAATGACGGTTGGTTTCAGTTCTTTCATATGCAAATCCAGAACTATTTTTTAAAAGTTACATTCTCAAGTGTACTTTAACAATAGGTGTGAGCCTCACACAGGGCTCACACATTATCTGAGCTGACATGGCAACTATTGTTAAAGTTCACTTGAAAATGTAACTCTAAAAAAAGATATGGGATTTACATATGAAAGAACGGAAACCAACATGGTCATTCTAAAAGATGAGAGATTAAGTAAACAATCCAGGTCTTTTTCAATATATAATGTCAGTTGCGATTTGGAGATGCTGGTGTTGGACTGGGGTGCACAAAGTTAAAAATCACACAACACTAGGTTATAGTCCACAGGTTTAATTGGGTGGCTGTGACACTCAACTCTCAGTGAAGAAATTCCTTCCCATCTCAATCTTAAATTTGCAACCCTTCACTCTGATCCTGAACTCTCCCATGAACATCCTTTCACCACTTATACTGACAAACCCCTTAAAAATCTATTTATTTCCATGTGATTATCACTCATTCTTCTCAACTCCAGGGCGTAGAGTCCCAACCGCTGTTCAGCTTTGCTCATAAGACAAAAGCTCCAGAGGATCATCCTAATAAACTTTCTCAGAAGTGCCTCAAATGAAACTGAATCTTGCTTTAATTAAAAGGGAACAAAACAGCTTGCAATATTCAATCCACACTACTCCAGTTTTACCATCACCTTGCACAGTTGCAGTGTAAAACATTCCCAATCTTATACTCTAACGCCTTTGAAATATGGGCCATTACTTGCCTGAATACCTGCTGCACCTGTATTTGATGCATAAGTACCCCCAAGTCCCTTTGTGTTGCAGCTTTCTGCAGTTTTTCCAAAATCACGTCAATTAGCTTAATTTTCAAAGTCTAAAAATAATGCTTCAGTAAGTCAGTTTCAGCACACTCAAAAAGTCAAGAGTAAAAAATGTCATCCATTTACATTTTCATTCCCATTTTCCCCTATGTTCTCTTCCCATGTACATTTGATCTCTCTGCGGTGCACAGGAACCATAATGAACCATGTCTTTGTTTCATTCTCCCCACATTCTCCTTTAGTTTTTTGGCAAGTTTGGTAAAAGGATCTATAGTCTGGCGGGAGAAATGATGACAATCAGATTAGAGTCATAAAAGTTTACCATCAGGAGAAAAGGTAACAATAGTGAAAAGAAGTCCATGGAAGATAAAAGGAAATTTCAGAGAATAAAGTCAAAAATTTAATGGGAAGCAGGAGAAAAGCCAACAAATAAAAAAAGAAACCTGTTCAACAAATAAAAAAATTCTGCAGATCAGCTATTACAAGGGGGCATAGCTTTAAATTAAGGGGGGGTAGGTATAGGACAGATGTTAGGGGTAGATTCTTTACTCAGCGAGTCGTGAGTTCATGGAATGCCCTGCCAGTAGCAGTGGTGGACTCTCCTTCATTATGGGCATTTAAACGTGCATTGGATAGGCATATGGAGGATAGTGGGCTAGTGTAGGTTAGGTGGGCTTGGATCGGCGCAACATCGAGGGCCGAAGGGCCTGTACTGCGCTGTATTCTTCTATGTTCTATGTTCAAAGTAAGGAACAAGCATATTAAAGATCAGTGTGTCATAAGCAGTAAACAGAGAATGACATTAACATGACTGCATTAAACTGTGCTCTTCAATTTCTGCTAAAATATTCAAGTGTCTGTAATTTTGCAGTCCTATCCCAAACTAACTCTGTAATGCACCAACGATCATTTTTTTGCAAAATTCCTTCCAAGTGCTCATCTTGCATCATTTTCACTTGACACTGGAATAGCTTCATTTATGACTGCTTCATCTTCCTTATTGTCAAGTATTGTCAGTATTAGTTGACCCTTAACAGTCTTCACAAATGGCCCAGCAAAGCACTTGGCTAAATTAAACTACAAAGGAAGGATGTGATCCAGGAAAACACTTGCCACCACCTTCTTGTGAGCAATTAAGGACTGGCAATATATGCTGACCTTGCAACATACACATTGTATGAAATACTGAAAAGAATAAGAAGCCAGGGGATGAACACTGGCCAATGACCCTGCGGGACAGCGTTGAACTCAAAACCCAGAGGTCAACGGATCGAAACAATCCTCTATTTTTTGAGCAATTCCTATTGGGATTGTGGAAGTAGTAAGAACTTAGCATACTGCTGCATGATGGGATATTTGACCAAGGTAAAAGCTATCTTGGCTCTCAGCCTCTCGCTGAAGTGGGAAAATACTGCTGGAGATAAAGACTGAGGTTGTGTAATTATAGCACTGCTGCCTCACAGCGTCAGGGACCCGGTTCAATTCTCACCTTGGACAACAATCTGTGTGGAGTTTGCACATTCTCCCTGTGTCTTCATGGGTTTCTTCCGGGTGCTCGGGTTTCCTCCCACTGTCTGAAGATGTGCAGGTTAGTGAATTGGCCATGCCAAATTGCCCATAGTATTAGGTGGACTAGTCAAGGGGTGAATGTAGGAGAATGGGTCTGGGTGGGCTGCTCTTCGGAGGGTGGGTTGCTCTTCAGAGGGTCGGTGTTGACTTGTTGGAGTTAAAGGGCCTGTTTCCACACTGTAGGGAATCTAATCTAATCTAATAATTTGATGAAATATAGGCAGTATATCATAGGCTCACGAGTGGAGGTGCTTTCTGAACTTGTTAGCTTTTCTGTGCTTGGGCTCGAGGCGAAAGCTGCACTGTGTTTACCTTTATCTAGAATTATTGTAAAGTGCGCAATGTAAGCAAAGTTGTTTGTATCATTGTATAAGTATAGGCTGACTGTGCAATTTGGGATAGTGCTGTTAGACAGTACAGACTGTCTCAGCTTCTCCGTGAATTCATGAAAAATAAAGCTTCTTGAAACAAGATTCAGAGTCTCAGACTAAGTAATTTCCTCGACAGGAGTCCTCAGGTGGTGCAGTGTTAATGTCTCTATTCCATGGTCCAGGAGGCCCAGATTCAAGTCCCATCTGCTCCAGAGGTGTGTAATAATATCGCTGAACAGGTTGATTAGAAAGGTAAGTTAAATAAAAAAAAGCCAGGTCCACAGTGACCTGATAAATGTGCTGGGAAAAATAAAATTCTATTGCCTTGACAGACATCACATGAAAACACAAAGGGGATTTAACCACATTAGTTGAGCAGAATCTGATCAGATTTGTTATATTTCCCAACTGTAACTTGGAACTCAGGGAAATATTTGCAGCTAAAGTCGACTCTTTACTGTATACATCATTCAGACAATGGTACCACACTATTTTTATGGAACTGTTTATAGGTGCACATTGGGGGAGAAAGATGGAGGGAGGTTGCAAAGTGGGTTTGGGGAGAAAGGAAGGCTTTAAAAGAGTGTGTTTGAAACTTGTCAATAAAGGAATACTCAGCTCACTAGAAACCAGGAAAACCTGAAATCAATGAAGCATTACTTTCTTGCAAATGTATTTAGAATCACTCGCTTAAGATTGCATATGCACAGGAACTACTTTATCGAGAAAAAAAATGGATGCTCATGCAATGATCACTATCAATTGTTAAGTTTAATTTTGCAATACTTTGAAAATGGTATTAACTGCTTAGTTGAAATTGGTCAGTTTTGCAATGGAAGCATAGTAACTGTAACCTCACTAGTCTTGGAAGGTGATTCATGGTGAAAACTCTTCGGGTGTAGAAGTATATGTCAGGCATGTTGGAAATTAAAAACTTCTATCGCCAACTTATGCCTGCTTTATGCCAATTTAAATACAGCAATGTAGAATAAATTAATGAGTCATGGAGGTTTACAGCATGGAAACAAGCCCTTAGCCCAACTTGTCCATGCTGCCTACAATCCACAATTAATCTAGTCACAAAGCTGGTTCTTTTCTCAACGATACTGTGTCTTTCACCTTTTTCAGAGAGGTCATAAAACACTCTGAGCTCCAAAACGGTTGGGTTTGGTACAAAGATGAAAGGCCTTTTTTTTATATGTACACAAATGAGACTTTAGGCCAAAGCTTTCCTGTTTTTCAGAGTAACCTGTATAAGTCAAGGGGGCATGGCCAACTCTCGAGCTGAGCAGTTCAGTCCAGGACAAGTGGGAGTTCAGCTGTGGGCTGTGTGGAAACATGCTGCTAGACTCTTTCTCCTTCTGCTCTTCTAAATTTGACCTGTAAGCCTTTGTTTCATTTTTACTGTGTTTAAGGGGTTTGCTTATTGGATGGTTGCACATATTCGGAACAGCATAATTAAGTCTAATTTGGATAAACAAAGTTCTATAGGAGTTCTTTATTCTATACTTTGTGTTTCATTGTATAATTTTATGAATAAATTTTTGTCAGTGTTAAAGCCTGGTAAACAACCTAGCTAATGTACTCCAGGTAAATTTCACTGTAAGCTTACCAAAACGAATTGCAACTTTATGGTGTGGGATGCCTGCTTAGGAATGTTTTGAGTAGTCTGGCCAAGTCCATAACATATTGAGGGCTCTTTGTGGGATTCTAAACAATGAATGGTGGGTGCTGGTGTCTTTATTTCGGATGTTAGTTTGGTTGGGTAGACAAAGCTCGGGATAGTAATGGCTCTTTCAGTCACCAAAAGTTTTCTGGAAGTGGATCCAGTGATTAGATTAGATTAGATTAGATTAGATTACTTACAGTGTGGAAACAGGCCCTTTGGCCCAACAAGTCCACACCGACCCGCCGAAGCGCAACCCACCCAGACCCATTCCCCTACATTTAACCCTTCACCTAACACTACGGGCAATTTAGCATGGCAAATTCACCTGACCTGCACATCTTTGGACTGTGGGAGGAAACCGGAGCACCCGGAGGAAACCCACACAGACACGGGGAGAACGTGCAAACTTCACACAGTCAGTCGCCTGAGGCGGGAATTGAACCCGGGTCTCTGGCGCTGTGAGGCAGCAGTGCTAACCACTGTGCCACCGTGCCGCCCACCGTGACTTTGGAAGTTTTGCAAAAGGTGAATAAGATCAAGCTGCAGGAATTAGCAGACAAGCTGGGACTGGAGCTGCCTCCTTCTGTGAGAAAAGGAGAGATAATTACAGCAGTAGCTCATCATTTAAACTTAGTGGAGAAACCATCAGAATCTGGAGAGACGGTAAAAATTCAATTGCAAATGAAACAGCTTGAGTTAGAGGTGAGAGATGAGGAAAGGGCAGCAGAAATGAAATAGTTTGAGTTAAAGTTAATAGCAGAAGAGAAAGACAAAGAACAAAGGGCTTGAACAGAAAAGGAAAAAAAAGAGACAGAGTTTGAACTTCAGAAACTGACAACTAAAAAGTCAGCTGGAGAAGAAGACTGAAGGCAAGGCATCACTCTCTGCATGAAAAAAATGCCCCTCTGGATCCTTTTGTACTTCTCTGTTCTCACCTCAAACCTATGCCCTCTAGTTTTAGACTTCCTTACCAGGGGACAAGATGTTGGCTATCTACCTTATATATGCCTCTGATGACGTTATATTCCTTTACAAGGTCGAATTTGAAAGCTGAGTACAGGAATAACGATAGGATTCTTGGCAGTGTGGAGGAACAGAGGGATCTTGGTGTGCAGGTATATAGATCCCTTAAAATGGCCAAGTGGACAGGGTTGTTAAGAAAGCATATGGAGTTTTGGCTTTCATTAACAGGGGGATTGAGTTTAAGAGTTGTGAGATCTTGTTGCAGCTCTATAAAACTTTGGTTAGAGCGCACTTGGAATACTGCGTCCAGTTCTGGTCACTCTATTATAGGAAAGATGTGGATGCTTTGGAGAGGGTTCAGAGGAGGTTTACCAGGATGCTGCCAGGACTGGAGGGCTTATCTTATGAAGAGAGGTTGACTGAGCTCGGACTTTTCTCATTGGAGAAAAGGAGGAGGAGAGGGGAGCTAATTGAGGGATATAAGATAATTAGAGGCATAGATAGAGTCGATAGCCAAAGACTATTTCCCAGGGCAGAAATGACTAACACGAGGGGTCATAGTTTTAAGCTACACTCAAGGCTCTGACCGATGAAATCAAGCATGCCAAAAACCTTCTTCACCATCCTGTCTAACTGTGACCACATTTTGAAGGAGCTATGAATCTGTACCCCTAGATCTCTTTGTTCTATAACACTCCTCAGGGTTCCTCCATTAACTGTGTAAGTCCTACCCTGGTTTGACCCTGGTCTTACTCAACAATGCACAATGCGGAGCCTTGTCAAAGGCCTTGCTAAAATCCATGTAGACAACATCGACTGCAATGTCCTCATCCAACTTCTTGGTCATCCTTTCAAAAAAAAACTCAAATTTATGAGACACTATTTCCTATGCACAAAACCATGCTGACTATCTGAAATGAGTTCTTGCCCCTCTAAATGCCTGCAGATCCTGTCTCTCAGGATTCCCTCGAACAACTTACCCACCAGTTCCTGTAGTTCCCAAGCATCTACCTGCAGCCTTTCTTAAATAATGACACAATATTAGCCACTCTCCAATCTTTGGGAACTTCATCCGTGGCTGTCCATGATACAAATATCTCCACTAGGGGCTCTGCAATTTCCTCTCTATCGCTCCACGAAGTCCCAGAATGTTTTCCTTTTTGTGACTTTATGTTTAATGGAGTGTTAATAATCAAGGATATTGATAAATTCTAATTCTTCTTTTGTGAGAGAACTGATGAAGAGTCACCAGACTCTAAGTGTTCACTCTGTTTTCTCCCAACAGCAGCTGCTACATAGCTGGCTTTCACCAGCAATTTCTGTGTTTGTTTCAGATCTCCGTTTTATTAAATTCAGAAGCTGTTGTCAGAACATGACTATTACTTTGTAATTATGGTAGTTGGAATAGTGGAGATGAGAAAGTAACCCTCAAGAAAATCTAAAGAAGAGCTATAGGAAGTGAATATACCTAGGGTATCTAACAAATATACACAGTTCACAAATAAATATGCAGCTCTGCCAGAGATGGAGTTAAATTTTCAAGTCATAGTAATAAAACTATAAGTCCGATTTCATTTTAATTCATTGGTTTGGCACTGATGTGGAGGTAAAAATATTCTGCACTGGAACATGTGAAGACCAGTAGCTTTGCAGGTGCAAACAGGAGGGGCAGCCACTGATACTGATGAGTAACCATTACTATAAATCAAAGTTAATTTTAAAAAAGCTTTCTTCATTACAAAGCAATGGTGGTGAGATTCACCAATATTATTAACAGTTCCTGCTGGATTATTCATTTAAATAATAGTCGGTGAAATATAATTATCTTACATTTGGTAATTCAGTTGTTTAAGTGCTGAATGTTAAATTTACATATTTTAGAAATATAGCCTATTGCAAACTGTCCAGCAGAATAATCTAATCAAGTGGTTATAATGATGGAATTTACTTTTGATATTATTAATTAGAGCTCGACATCATACTGTTCTGGAGACCACACACATTTTATCAGTTTATTATTACTGAAATTCTAATTGCTGGTAGAATAGCTTAAAAAGCAACTTCATTATCCTTTATTAATGATTAGTCATTTACCTCTGGATCCAAACACTTTCCCACCAGTGTGATGACTCACATGTGCATGTCCCAGGATGCACTGACCCAGTGGAAGTGAGGAGTCAAAATGGAATTGACTTGGAAGAGTACTCTAAGGTGGTGCTGCTGTTTGGAAGATGCTATTTAAGGAAAAGTAGTTGATATAGTGTATCATGTAATGTACAAACTGCTACCACAAACAGCTGGTGGTGGAAGGAGTGAATGTTTGGACTGGCAGATGGGGTGCTTTGTCATGGATGTTGGTCATCTTCAGTATCGTTGGAGCTGCAATAATCAGGACAAATCAGCAATATTCCATCACGTACTTTGTAGATGGCATTAGATTTAGGTTAGCAACTGAATTATTGGCTGCAGAATGCATAGTCTTTGAACTGCATTTGTAGCCACAACATCTATATGGCTGACCCAGTCTGTTGCTGGTCATTGGTAACTGCCTGTTTTTTTTATCCCCCAGTAACAATGCAACAATGTCAAGGAGAAATAGTTGGATTCTCTCTTGTAGGAGATACTTACTGCCTGGTACTTGAGTGGTGTGAATGTTACTTGCCAACTGTCAGTCTAAGCCTGATGTCCACATCTGGCCGCATATTGAAACTGACAGCTTCAGTATGCAAAGAGCTGTGAATGATGCTGAACTTTATACAATCATTGGTGAATATCCCCATTTCTAATCATATCAAAGACAGAATCTCATTGATGAAGTAGCTGAAGACAGCTGGATCTGTGACTGCGTCTTGAGGAACTCATGCATCAACGTTATGAGCTTAAAAATCCCAGCCACCAACAACCAGAACCATCTTCCTTTGTATTAGAATGACTCAACTGATCGAGACATTTCCACGAATTCTACTGACTTAAAATTTTGCTTGGTTCCTTGGTGCCATGCGTGCACAAATGCTGACCTTATCTCAAAGGCAATTACTTTTACTTCAACTCTGGAGTCTGGTTCTCCTGTCTATGACTGAATCAAATTTGCAGTGAAATCTGGAACTAAGTGGACAGTGTAGAGCCTAAAATGAGCATCAGCAAGCAGGTTATTGCATATTAATTGACACAGTTAAAAACACTCTCAATTATATGATCCAGGGCTTTTAGCTATTTCTTAGATGAAGTTAATGTTGTTGGTTGAAGACAGACATCTGTGATACTGGAGATTGCAGGAGATGGCCAAGAAGAATCATCTACACAGCACTGTGGCTCCAGAAGGTTGCAAATGCTTCAGAGCTACTTCTTCCACTGATAATCTGGGATCCATCATCATTAAGGATTGGGTTGTTTGCTGAGCCACCTCTTCTAATTCAAGTGCTCATTACCTTGACTGGATCATTTAGGGCTGCAAGGCTCTGATTTGATCAAGTGTTTGTGGGATTGTTTAGTTCTGACTTATAAGTGCTGCTTCTATTAACTGGTATGCACAAGAGTCTTTTTCTGGTAGCTTCATCAGGTTAGAAACTCATTTTTAGATATTCCCAATGCTGCTCCTGGGCTTGTTCTCCTGCACTCTTCATTGACGATGGAGTCAGGAACATACCAGACTAGGTGATCACAAGTTGAGTTGGAATACAATTATGCTGCTGCATATGATGCCACTATTTTGAGCTCCTGGATCTATTTTGTATCTACTCCATATAGCACAATGTCTGGGCCCTATGGATAGTGTCCATTGTTTCAGTCACTATCTGCAGCAGGTACAGTCTCATGAGATATATCTTTCAGGACTCAGACAATTCAGTCAGTAATGATATTAATATCCATCACCAACAGTGTAAAGACTTCCATCCATAGTACATTCCCTGGCCTTGCTACCTTTAATGTTTCTCCCAAGCTGTATTTAACTCAGATGGGTACTTATTCATCTTCTGTAGGTACTGGCAGATCATAATCAGCAGGAGGTTTCCTTGGCCATGTTTTTCTAATGTCAAGAGAATTCATGGGGTCCAGAGTCAATGTTAAGGATTCCCAAGGCATCTTCCTTCAGATTGTATGGTGCACAGTGGCACAGTGGTTAGCACTGCTGCCTCACAGCGCCAGAGATCCGGGTTCAATTCCCGCCTCAGGCGACTGACTGTGTGGAGTTTGCACGTTCTCCCCGTGTCTGCGTGGGTTTCCTCCGGGTGCTCCGGTTTCCTCCCACAGTCCAAAGATGTGCAGGGTCAGGTGAATTGGCCATACTAAATTGCCCATAGTGTTAGGTAAGGGGTAAATGTAGGGGTATGGGTGGGTTTCGCTTCGGCGGGTCGGTGTGGACTTGTTGGGCCGAAGGGCCTGTTTCCACACTGTAATCTAATCTAATCTAATCTAAATCATTGTGTCCATCAACTCTGGTTGCTCCATCCTGACAGTGAGATATCACATCTCCAGGGAGGCGATGGAGGAATTTGACTGTAAGATTCTACAATAATAACCATGTCTAGCTGTTGCTTGATGAGTCTTAGAATGAAGAATAGAATAGAATCCCTACAGTGTGGAAATGGGCCCTTCAGCCCAACAAGTCCATGCCAACCCTCCAAAGAGTATCCCACCCCAGAACCATTCCCTAATACTCTACATTTACCCCTGACTAATGCACCCAACCTACACATCCCTGATCAATATGGGTAATTTAACGTGGCCAATTCACCTACCCTGCCCATCTTTGGATTGTGGGAGTAAACCGGAGCACCCAGAGGAAAGCCGTGCAAACTCCACACAGTCAGTCACCAGAGGCTGAAATCAAATCTGGGACCCTGGCGCTTTGAGGCAGCAGTGCTAACCATGAGCCACTGTACACGATGGGAGGTATTCCCACTTGTAATGGTGTTACCCATATATCAGCACAGGTAACACCATTACATGGTTAACACACCATGTATGCTGCAAGTACTCATGTGACTGGACCAATGTGGTCTATCTCAAATGTTGTAGGCAAGGATGCCTTGAGGCATGGTACATTGGTGAAACTGAGCAGACATTGCGAGACAGATGAATGGACACTGCACAACAATTACCGGGCAGACGTGTTCCCTCCCAGTCAGGGAACACTTCAGCGGTTCAGGACATTCAGGCCTCGGACCTTCGGGTGACCATCCTCCAAGGCGGACTTTGGGACAGTGGCTGAGCAGAAGCTGATAGCAAAGTTCAGTACCCATGGGAATGGCTTCAAATGGGAACCTGGGCACATGCACACGCGCGCACACACATCCACACAGACCCTCCCTCATACATAAGCTCTCTCTCATAGGAACACACATGCACCTCTGCACTCACACCAACACAAGCACCCTCTCACACACACCCAACCAAGCTTACAAACACACACTCTATCATGTACACCCACATCCACAAACACACACTCAATCTGTCACTCCTAAATGCACACACATACAAACTTATGGGGTGAATTTGTTGTTGCAGAATTACATTTTATTTTGCTCCAAAACTGCATGAATCCATGTAAAACTACACAGAGGGTTTGTTAGTCTGACACAGCATTGGGACATAGATAGACTTCACACCTATTGTTTAAAAAGCTGAGCTAACTTGAGAATGTAATTTAAAAGAAGTTCTGCGATTTACATATCAAAGAACAGAAAACAGCGTATCCCATCATAAAAGATGAAAGTTTTAATCTAAGATTGTTTACTGTATCACATCTCTAAGACATTGGACTCCTTTGCTATACATTCTTAAACCTCCACAATGAGCTGATGAAGGAGCAACGCTCCAAAAGCTCGTGCTTCCAAACAAACGTATTGGACTATAACCTGGTGTTCTTTGAAACTGAATTGATTGTCTTTTCATTTTAATTTCTGTTCACACAGGTCTTCTACTGGAGATGGGATACTGAATTTATTTCTTAGAACTGTTGCCAATGATCATTCACTATTGAATAAAGAAGACAATTGATAGTTAAGGATCAACTATTTCTATACATATTTTCACTTCTGGAAATGGGATGTTGAAGAAAATTATACCTTTTCATTGAATATATAGTTTTTTAAACTTGAGATTGCTCCTTCAGTGCAATAACCCTCAAGAATGTCTCAACATACAGCTACTAAATACTATCAGCAAAACTGCTATGCATTTGCCAAGCAGAGCCAGAAAACATTGTAATCACTAAAGTAGTCAACAACTATAGCAGTGTCAGAAATTATGTTTAAATGTGTCCAGTAGAATGGAGCTGTGCTTCCTAAATTTTCCCAATGAGACCTCATACGATGACTTGAAAATTGTCAAGAGCCCTCAAAGAGAAATGAGAGTGGAGTAAGGGGCTGACAGAGCAAGGTTGTGTCAGAACAAAAGCACAGTTGTCATAACTAGGTCAGAATTCCATTGTAACCATTGTTTCCTCAGCAGAGAGTTAATAGTAACTATGTTTTTCTCTCTGCGAATGCTACCATACCTGCTGAGTTTATCCATTATTTTTTGCTTTTATTTCAGATTGCCAGCATCTGCAGCATTTGTTTTCACATAAGTCTAATATTCTTCTTTTCTTCAAATGATGCCAAAGATCTTTAATGGAGCCCACCACACAAAATACTCTTAAGAGGCTGTAGGATCATTTCAGAAGCAAGATTAACAATGTACTCTTGGTTAACAGAACATAGAAATGCCAATCCAACCTGTAAAATTAAACTATAATGTTTGCAGCTGAAAATCTCCCTTTCTGGGCCACTGCTGTGGTAATTACATTCCTATTTCAGAATTGACTTTAAGAGACCTTGCAAATGTGTCTCTCAACTATGGAACAAGTTCTAAATTTGTTCAAAACTAATTACTAAAATGAATCTGTTCAATTTCACCTAGACTGATATATCTCCTTAAAGCAAAATACAAGCCATGTGTAATTCCCTCATAATTAATGCAGTTAAGAATACTAAAAGAAATAGATAATTTGGCCTTTCAAGCCAACTCCACCATTAAATAAGATTGTGGCTAATATTCTACCATAACTCCACAGCCCTGCATTATCCTTGCATTGCAATATTCCGTTAATATTCAAGAATCTAACAATTTAAATCTTGAATATACTCGAATTGTGGCACAGTGGCAATGCCCCTACCCCAAGGCAAAGAGGGCCAGGTACAAGTCCTCGCTCCATTGATGTGTAATCACATCTTTGAACAGGCTGAGTACAAAATAGGTTAATAACGTTTATTTTTAAGTTATTCTCAAAGACAGAGAAGAAATATCCTTCCATCTCAATGCGAAATGGGAAATGCCTCATTGTGAGACTGTGCTTCATAATTCAATGCTCCCTTGCCTGAGGGAGGAGACATTCTCCCACCATATACACTAACAAATCCTTTCAAAATATTATTTTTCAATGATTTCACCTCTCTTTCTTGTAGATAACAGGAAATTAGGCTCAGTCTATGAAACTCTCTTCAGAAATCAGTCTCTTCATTTCAGGACCAATTTGGTGATCATTTGTTACAGTCCCTCTCAAAGCAACAATTCCTTCTTTGGTTAAGGAGAACAAAACTGTGCATAGCATTGCTACTACATCGAAAATAAAGAATGCTGAAAATCACAGTGGGTCGGGTAGCATCCATGTAGACAGCAAGCTGACTTTCCAAGTCTAGATGATTCGTGATCAGAGCTGATGTGAAGTGTGGAGGGGGAAATAATACTTATCCAATAGAATGGGGTTGGAGTGCTGGGAGAGAGAGGGTGCTGATAGTACAGATTAAGTGATCGGAATGTCAGCATGGCAGAACAATAATGTGTCCAACTGCCAAACTGGAAAGAATAAATGGCCCCACTAGAGTGGGGGAAAGGGAGAGAGGACACAATGACACAGAATGCACAACTAAAGCTAAATAAAGGGAAGAAATGGGAGTGAATCCAAAATCTGAAGGCGTTGATCTCAATCTTAAATCCAGAATGTGGCAAAGTGCCTAGTCTGAAGATAAGATGTTATTGCTCCACTTTGCGCTCTGATTTGCCGGTGGAATGAAAAATATGGATAAGGGGGGACCCGATCATGCTGTTGTGAGTGACGGGAAGGAGCAAGGGTGGAAGCTTGTGTGATAGGTCGGTTGCTGCTGAACGCCCTGTCAACCACAGTAGATGGGAAACCACGATTATGGAAGAAGGAAGTCATATCAGCAGTGCTGCTTTGGAAAGTGGCATTGTCCAAACAGGTACAATATAGGAACTGGGAGAATAAAATGGATTCCTTGCAGGACGTGAGGAGTGAAGAACTGTAGTGATCAACACCTTACAATTCAAGTGCAACATATGATACCTGTACATGTGAACTCTTTCTCAAAGTTACAAGAATGCATTTATTGTATAACCCATAAGTAGTTACATTTGACATGAGAGATTGGTTAGCAAAATTTGTTGGTGTTTTCTCAGGAATTGCAGACCTGAGTATGAATGAACCAGAAACATTTACCTCAAAAAATTGTGTCCCTACCAGTAGATAACTTACAATGTATACTAACATGGGCTTCTGCAAATTAATTGTCCTTGAATAACTTATTGAATAAAAGCATTAGCCACATTATTAACATCAGTCTACACAGGATTCATGAAATCAATTTTGATCTACAACCAAAAGCCAAATTAAAAAGAAAAATTGGCTGAATGAGATAGACATAGAATGATCTCTGTACTGATTGACCCCATTCCAGTTAATTATTAATTCAAACAAAATCCTGGTTTATTTTTGCTAATGGACAGCCATCATGCAAATATGCCTCATCCATCTTCAGTCTACACTAAAAAGGGGTAGTCCAAGAACATTTTTATTTAGGGAATAAAAACAGCGCAACTTTAATCAAAAATGCATGCTATACAATATATTTTGTCTATTTGTGTAATCCTGGACTAACATGGATGCAGTAAGTTGAGTACTTATTTGGGAACATGCATAATTGGAGCAGTGAGTTCTTTCACAGACCAAAGAATAAAATGAATGCATGGTTAAGAAGCTGGTGCAGGGGGCAGGGTTTCAGGTTCTTGGATCATTGGTACCTCTTCTAGGGCAGGGGTGACCAGTATAAGAGGGATGGGTTGCACCTAAACTGGAGGGGAGCCAATATTCTCGCAGGGAGGTTCACTAGTGCTACTTGGGAGGGTTTAAACTAGAGTGGGCAGAGGACTGGGAACCAGAGCAGCAGGTCAGCAAGTGGAGGGATTGAAGGAAGTATTTGTTAGGACCAGTAAATCAGAAAGGAAGGACAGATAAAGACAGGAAAATCGACACCATGGTACTAATAAGCTGAAGTGTGTTTATTTCAACACATAGAGGATTATAGGTAAGGCTGATGAGCTTACAGCCTAGATCACTGCATGGGCCTATGATGTTCTCGCAATTACAGAGACTTGGTTGAGAGTGGGAGAGGACTGGCTGCTCAATATTCCAGGGTTTTGTTGCTTTAGACAAGATAGAGAGGAAGAAGAAGGCAAAAGAGGTGGAGGAGTTGTATTACTAATTTGAGAGAATGTTATATCTCTCAGAAAGGACATACTGTAGGGCTCATTTACTGAGGCAATATGAGTACAGCTCAAAAATAAGATGTGTGCAATTACTCTGATAGGATTATATTACAGCTACCGACATTGAGAAAAAAATATGTAAGCAGCTTATGGAAAGATGCAACAAAAACAGAGTTGTCATAGTGAGTGACTTCAACTTCCCCAATATTTACTGGGATTCCCTTAGAGCAAGAGGCTCAGATGGAGCAGAATTTGTTAAATGCATCCAAGAGGGTTTCTTGAAACAGCATGTAGACCGTCCCATCAGACGAGGGGCCACACTGGACCTTGTATTGACTAACAGCCTGGGCAGGTGACTGACAGTGGGAAAACAGTTT
This sequence comes from Chiloscyllium plagiosum, assembly GCF_037043375.1. Taxonomy (NCBI): domain Eukaryota; kingdom Metazoa; phylum Chordata; class Chondrichthyes; order Orectolobiformes; family Hemiscylliidae; genus Chiloscyllium; species Chiloscyllium plagiosum. The sequence continues at coordinate 54,584,006 of NW_028270141.1, forward strand.
GGAAAGTGATCACAGCTCCTAAAGTTTTAAGATAGCTATGAATAAGGGTAAGGTACTTGCGGGAAAATACTAAATTGGGGGAGGGTAAATTACATCAGTATTAGTTGGAACTAGGGAGTGTTAATTGGGAGGAGCTGTTACAGGCAAGTCCACATTTGACAGGGGAATTATTTGAAGACTTGCTGATGAGAGTTCAGAACTGGTATGTTTCTGTGAGGAGGAAGAATTAGAGTGGCAAGATAAGGGATCCTTGGATAACGAGGGAGGTTGTGAATTTAGTCAAAAAGGAAATCAAAGCAAATGCAAGGTTCAGGAAGCTAAAATCAGACAGGGCCCGTGGGGAATATAAAGAAAGCAGAAAAGAACTTACACAGGGAATTAGGAGACAAGAAGGGGCCATGTCAACTCGGGTTAAAGAGAATCCCAAGGCATTCTGTACATGCATTAAAAATAGCAGGCTAAGTAGGGAGAAGGTAGGACCATTCAAGGGTAAAGGAGTGAACTTGTGTTTGGACGCAGATGTCGGTGAGACTCTAAAGGAGTACTTTGCATTGGTATTCACACAGATAAAGGAAATGGAGGATAGTGAGATTTGTGTGGAGAATGCTAATATGCTAGGGCATTTGAGATCAAGAAAGAAATGGTGCTGGATCTCCTGAACGGTCCTTAGGGCCCAATGGTATCTATGCTAAGTTATTCAGAGAGGCAAGAGAAGAGATTGCTGGGGACTTGATCAAGATCTGTGAAACCTAGCTAGCCACTGGAGAGGTTCAGGAGGACTGGTGAGTACCTAATGTTCCTCTGTTCAGGAAGGGAAAGAGGACTAATCCAGGAAACGATAGATCAGTGAGTCTCACATTGGTGGTTGGGAAGCTATTGAAGAGAATTCCTAAGGATAGGATTTATGCCCACTTGGAAAAGCAAGGGCTAATTAGGGACAGTCAGCATGGCTTTATTCAGGGCAGATCATGTCTTACTAACGTGACTGACTTTTTCAAGGAGGTGAAAGAAGTGATCAACGAGGGGAAGCAGTGGATGTTATCGACGTGGACTTTAGTTAGGCTTTTGACAAGGTCCCTTATGGATGGATCATCCAAAAGATTAAGATGCATGGGATCTGCTATGACTTGGCTGCGTGGATTCAGAATTGGCTTGCCAAAAGGAAGAAAGAAGGTAGTGGTGGAGCATGTTTTTCTGGCATGAAGTCCACGACTTGTGGTGTTTTGCAGGGATCCATACTGGGACCTCTTGGAGGTTCATAAAATCAAAAGGGGAATGGATAGGATAAATAGACAAGGTATTTTCCCTGGGGTGGGGGGGGGGGAGTCCAGAACTGGAGTGCATTGGTTTAGAGTGAGAGCGGAAAGATATAAAAGGGACCTAAGGGGCAACTATTTCACGCAGAGGGTGGTGCGTGTATGGAATGAGCTGCCAGAAGAAGTGGTGAAGGCTAGTAAAATTACAGCATTTAAAAGGAATATGGATGGATATATGAATAGAAAGGGTTTACAGGGATATGGGCCAAATGCTGGCAAATGGGCTAGATTAGGTTAGGCTATCTGATTGGCATGGACGAGTTGGACCGAAGGGTCTGTTTCCGTGCTGTACATCTCTATGGCTCTATGATGTTTGTAATATACATATAAATAACTTCGATGAAAATGTAGATGAGTGGATTAGTAAGTTTGCAGACGATACAAAGGTCAGAGTAAGGACAGACTAAAAAAAATTTGGGTTGTTTTCTCTGAAATGGGGAGGATGTGGGGAGACTTGATAAATGTCTATAAAATTTTGAGATGCATAGAAAGGTTGATGGTCAGAATTCTTTTCCCCAGACTTGAAATGTCAAATACTAAGGGGCATGCATTCAAGATTAGATTAGATTACTTACAGTGTGGAAACAGGCCCTTTGGCCCAACAAGTCCACACCGACCCGCCGAAGCATACCCACCCAGACCCATTCCCCTACATTTACCCCTTCACCTAACACTACGGGCAATTTAGCATGGCCAATTCACCTAACCTGCACATTTTTGGATTGTGGGAGGAAACCGGAGCACCCGGAGGAAACCCACGCAGACACGGGGATAATGTGCAAACTCCACACAAAGTCGCCTGAGGCGGGAATTGAACCCGGCTCTCTGACGCTGTGAGGCAGCAGTGCCAACCACTGTGCCACCCACGGTGAGATGGGGAAGTTCAAAGAAGATGTGAGGGGTAATTTATTTTTTATAAAGAGTGTGGTAGGAGTCTGGAATGTGCACCGGGGACAGTGGAGGCAGATGTGATAGGGGCATTTAAGGGACTTTAAGATAAGCACATGTATATACAATGAATGGAGAGATATGAACCAAGGGCAGGCAGAAGGGACTAGTTTAATTTGGCGTCATTTTGGCACAGAATTGTGGGCCGAAGGGCCCTTTCCTGTGCTGTACTATTTTGTGATCTATGTTCTATATTAATTTAGAAATACCCTTGCATGCCAAGGCATACAAAGGGGTGGGCCAAGCGCTGGAAAATGGGATGACTATATCCCTTCAATCCTCCACTCTGCTGCATCTTTGAAATAGTATGTGACCTCCTCTTCATCACAAAAATGTATCAATTCTTATTTATTTGTGCTGAATTTGAATGACTAATTATCTGCCCATTGTGCAAGGTTATTAATGTCCTTTTAGTTCAGAAAGGCATCATGTGCCGATACAATCTTGGTGGGCCAAACGGCCAGTGTTCTCTGTTCAGGCATCCTACCCCCTATCCATCTGGCATCTACCCTCTCAGCACCATAAAATTGCTGTTACCTTACATACTTAACATTTGACAGCAGCTATCAAAGTGTTTATTTGGAACTTGGCATTTCATAATATGGCAGCCGACTGCGTGAGGTTGTCACTCCTCTCAAAATTGTGCCCATTTCATTAAGTTAGACTGTTTAACTACGACTAGAATCTTCTGAGTAAAACTGGATGCAAAGTATTCAAGCATCATATATTCTGTATAATATCCTAATATTCTGTAATTAGCTAACCAAATATACTGCTTATTTGTCCACTGATTCTTTTCTGCTAATAACAAAGTTGCAAGTGAGAGTTTGTTTCTGTCCTTTATTATGCATCTGTACTTTTTCCTCTTGCTGCGAGTAATGGAGAAAGAATTTACATTTATTTGGAGCCTTATTCCATCCTCCAGCGAGCTCAGCAGTTCTAATAATAAAATCATAGTATCTCTACAGTGTGGAAGCCGGCCATTCAGCCTATCGAGTCCACACCAACCTTCCGAACAGTATCCCACCCAGATCTAATCCCCTATCCTATCGTTATAACCCTGCACTTTTTATGCCGATCCACCATATCTGTACATCTTTGGACTGCGGAAGGAAACCAGAGCACCTGGAAGAAACACATTCAGATACTTGGAAGAACATGCAAACTGCACACGGAAAGTCGCCTGAAGTTGGACTTGAACCTGGATCCTGGCAAAGTGGGGCAGCAGTGCTAACCACTGATCCACTCAGCTGCCCCATGAATGATAAATCTCTTCAGCTCCTGAAATATATTTGTTATTCAGGTCTCAATTCTGCATGCAGCAACATTTTACATGCAGAAAATAAGATAAAAATTAATGTAGGTAGAATGCTTCACTACTCTTGGTGTCATCTGCACCTCTCCAGTGGAGTCTTTTTTTAAAATGTAATCCAAATTATTGATTTGACAGGGAGAAATATTTTGGCACAATAGAGAAAACCAAAAGGTTTGGAGTCACCTTTAGCAATGCAAGATATGTGACAGTTCTATTTGAATGCAGGTGGACACAGTATAACAGATACTTTCTATGAAAGGAGGACCAAGATGTTCTGAGAGCTCTCAGCTTCTTCCTAGACCATAAGTCTTAACAATCCCTATCCACCACCACTCTCCTCCACTTGACTGAACTTGTTCTCTCACTGAACAATTTCTCATTTAATTAATCTCACTTCTGCCACATCGGTCCCAGTTATGCCTGCCTCTTTATGGGGTATGTGGAACAATCCATGTTCCAGTCCTAAACTGGCCCTCTTCCACAACTCTTTTTTTTTTTGGTACGTCGACGAATGTTTTGGTGCTGCTCCATGCTTCTGATGGATTTCTCCCTCAACCACATCCGGCCTGTCACCCGTATTTCTGTCCTTGCCCATTTCCATCACTCACAACAGTGTGATCGATCTGCATTGTTCTAATTTTTCAACCCACCAGCTCCCACATTCAAAGGATCATTGTCTCTCATTTCAGATAACTCCAGCAGAACACCACCACCAAAAATATCTTCCACTCATTCCCCTGTCTGCATTTTGCAGGGACACACTAATCCATTCCCTGACCACCAACACCACCACCCTGTCCTCCCATGCAACAACAGAAGGTGCAACACCTGCCCCTTCACCTCCTCTCTGCTCACTATCCAAAGGCTTCAACAGTCTTTCTAGCATTTCACCTGTACCTGCTCCAATCTTGTGTATTGTATTTGCTGTGTCCACTGTGGTCCACTCTACATTGGAGAAACTACACGCAGACTGGGTGACTGCTTTGCAGAATACCTTTCGTCTGTGTGCAAGCATGACTCTGACCTTGTCATTTTAACACAGTGTCTTGTTCGCAAGCCCACTTGACTGTCTTTGGCCTGTTGCAATTCTCCAAAAAACATCTCATCTGCAAGTTTACAACTTTCTGGGCTCAATATTGAGTTCAACACCGCCAAACTGTGAACCCATTCCTTCCCTTTCTTTTAGCTTTGTTTGCTACATGCCCTCCCCCCATTCCAGTGGGACTATCTGTTCTTTCCAGTCTGGCAGTTAGACACACCATTGTTCAGCCATTCTCACAGTCCAATCACTTAATATGAACTATCAAAACCCTTTCGCTTCCCCACACCCCTCCCCCCAGCACTCGAACCCACACCCACCTCCCACTATTGCGTAAATGCTGCCCCCATTACACTTCACTTCAGCTCCAATGAAGAGTCATCCAGAGTCAAAACATTAGCTGATTCTCTCTCTCCATGGATACTATCTGACCTGCTGGGATTTCCAGCATTTTTTTTGTTTTCAGTTGTGAACAAGGAACATGTTGGGAGTGAAAACTAAGCGCTGGGGAACCCTACGTTGATTGCAAAAAGAGAGAAGACAGTCAACAACTATGGCATGGGGAAACAGTTCATAACAACTAAGTTGAGATAATCATGAAAGCAGCTTTTATGGGAGGTTATTTGATGACACCTTGTTTGAGTGTGTAGTGTCATCAAATAACCTCCTATTGAAAGCTATTTTCATGATTGTGCCCAAGGTTCACCAGTCCAGATGTGATTAACATGGGCATGTAGATGACTACTTGAACAATTGTATTTTTACAAAATAGCAGTGAACAGTGTTTTTGAAGAAGATCATAAAAATGGCCAATGCTTTTATGTACATGGCTCCAATTTATATCAAATGTTGTACACGTTAGCCATGTTTGTTGTAGTTAGCTAAAGACTGAGTGACTATTGCCTTATCATTACCAATTTCCTGGACAATATCTTCAGAGTTTGCCAGGATAGAAATTTTCCATTAGCAAATCCCATCTGTGCTAGAATACAACTGGCAGATTATCAGAAAATCCATGTCACAGCATTTAAAGTAAAGAAAACAATTGCACACAAAGTTTTTGCACTAAGTGTGAATCATAAAATCGCTAGAGTCCATCGAGATTGCAACTATTCCATTTTCTTCCATATGTCTACTCAATGACATTTAAATGCTCTTAAAGTTGGCAAATCTACTACCATTGCAGGCAGTATGCTCCACGCTCCTACTACTCTCTGAGTAAAGAAACTACCTCTGACATCTGTCCTATATCTATCACCCCTCAATTTAAAACTATGCCCCCTTGGTCTAGCCAACACTATCTGAGGAACAAGGCTCTCACTGTCCACCCTGTCTAACCTTCTGATTATCTTATATGTCTCATTTAAGTCACCTCTCAACCTTCTTCTCTCCAGCGAAAACAGCCTCAAGTCCCTCAGCCTTTCCTCGTAAGACTGTCCCTCCATACGAAGCAATATCCTAGTAAATCCCCTCTGAAACCTCTCCAAAGCTTCCACATCCTTCCTATAATGCGGTGACCAGAACTGTATGCAGTACTCCAAGTGTGGCCGCACTAGAGTTTTGTATAGCTGCAGCATGACTTTATGGTTCCGAAACTAAACCCCTTGACTAATAAAAAGTAACACACCGTATGCCTTCTTAACAACCCTATCAACCTGGCTGGCAACTTTCAGGGATCTATGCACACTGATGCCGAGATCGCTCTGCACATCCACACTACCAAGCATCTTACCATTAGCCAGTCCTCTTTATTCCTGTTGCTCCTTTCAAAGTGAATCCCCTCAACACTTTTCCACATTAAACTCCATTTGCCACCTCTCAGACCAGTTCTGCAGCTTACCTCTGTAACGTACAACATCCTTCTACACTATCCACAACTCTACCAACCTTAGTGTCATCTGAAAATTTAATAACCCATTCCTCTGTGCCCTCATCCAGGTCATTTATAAAAATCCAAAAAGCAGTGGACCCAAAAGAGATCCTTGCAGTACACCACTAGTAACTGAACTCCAGGATGAACATTTCCCATCAACCACCACCCTCTGTCTTCTTTCAGCTAGCCAATCTCCGATCCAAACTGCTAAATCATCCTCAATCCCATGCCACCGTATTTTGTGCAATAGCCTACCATGGGAAACCTTATCAAACGCCTTACTGAAATCCATATACACCACATCAACTGCTTTACCCTCATCCACCTGTTGGTCACCTTATCAAAGAACTCAGTAAGGTTTGTGAGGCACAACTTACCCTATCTCTAATCAACTTATTCCTTTCTAGATGATTATAAATTCTCTCTCTTATAACCTTTTCCAACACTTTACCTACAACCGAAGGAAGCTTCACTGGTCTATAATTACCAGGTCCAAATCATGACTATAATTGCCAGGATTGTCTCTACTCCCCTTCTTGAACAAGGGAGCAACATTTGCTAAATTCCTGTCTTCTGACACTATTCCTGTAGACAATGACGACACAAAGATCAAAGTCAAAGACTCAGCAATCTCTCTGGCTTCTCAGAGAATCCTAGGATAGATCCCATCCCGCCCAGGGGACTTATCTATTTTTCCACTTTCCATGCCCTCCTTGGGGACCTCAATCCCATCTAGACTAGTAGCCTGTATCTCAGTATTCTCCTCGCCAACATTTTGTTTTTCTAGTGTGAATACTGAAAATCCTAGTGTGAATAATGAAAAATATTCATTTAGCACTTCCCCTATCTCCTCTGACTATACACATAACTTCCCACTACTGTCTTTCCTTGGCCCTAATCTTACTCTAGTCATTCTTTTATTCCTGAGATACCTATTTTGAAAGCGTAAGTTAAAAATATTCATAGTGCTGTGGAGTTCTAACCTGTGCCCTTGACAAGGGTAACAGTTATGCTGAGATTTATTTAAGCAATCAGACTTTGCTTAACAATTCAAAATAACACACAGTGCTTCTCCAAATCAATGAGTGCCTTGCCTGGTTGTAAAGCAAAATAATCTCTAATTATTTCCATCCATTTTAACCTGGCTGATATTTTTGCATCATCATTAGCCATGAATGAGGTCCTGGAAGACTGGAGGCTAACGAATGTTGTGCCATTAGTCAAGAAGGGCTGCAAAGAAAAACCTGGGAACTATAGACCAGTAAGCTTAACATCTGTGGTGGGTAAGTCACTTGAGAAGATTCTGAGAGATAAGAAACACATGGAAAGACAGATCTTGATTAGGTGTAGTCAGCATAGCTTTGTGAGTGGGAGATTATGCCTCACAGATTTATTAGAGCTCTTTGATGAAGTGACCAGGAAGGTTGACGAGGGCAGTAGATGTAGTCTACATGGATTTCAGTAAGACCTTTGATAAGGTTCCACACGGTAAGCTGTTCTAGGTTAGAATGCATGGAATTTAGGGCAAGCTGGCAAATTGGATACAAAATTGGTTTAACGGTAGGAAGCAGAGGGTAATAGTGTAAGGATGCTTGTCAGACTGGAGGTCTGTGATTAGTGGAGTGCCTCAAGGATTGTTGCTGGGCCTATTACTGTTTGCCACCTATCTCAGTGATGTAGATGAGAATGTACAAGGCATGATTAGTAAATTTGTTGATGACAGTAAAATAGACAGCATTGTGGGCATTGAGAAGGTTATCAGAAATTGCAGCAGGACCTTGATCAGCTGAGGAAGTGGGCCAAGGAATGGCAAATGGAGTTTCATATCAATAAGTGTGAGGTCTTGCATTTTGGAAAGTCAAATCAAGGTAGGAGTTTCATGGTGAATGGTAGGACTTTAAGGAATGTAGTGATACAAAGGAATCTTGGAGTAATGGTTCACAGTTCTCCGAAAATGGAGTAAAAATCTAAATAGCTGAAAATGTGTTGCTGGAAAAGCGCAGCAGGTCAGGCAGCATCCAGGGAACAGGAGAATCGACGTTTCGGGCATAAGCCCTTCTTCAGGAATGAGGAAAGGGCTTATGCCCGAAGGGCTTATCTCCTGGAGAAGGGCTTATGCCCGAAACGTCGATTCTCCTGTTCCCTGGATGCTGCCTGACCTGCTGTGCTTTTCCAGCAACCCATTTTCAGCTCTGATCTCCAGCATCTGCAGACCTCACTTTCTCCTTAAAAATCTAAATATAAAGGGATGCCATCAAACTTAAGATTAGGGATAAACAAAGCGTAGAAGGCAGCATTGCAGGTTAACAAGGCCATAAAAACACACAACCAAGGAATAAAACTGAAAAATGTTAAAAGAACAAAATGGTAACAATTATCAGGCAAGATTAAACAGACTTTTAAATAGAAAAAGTGATGAGTTGGGCTGAACTAGGAAGGGTTTTTAAGTTTAGAAAAGGATTCAATGGAATAGACATTGACATGCTTTTACTTGCGGAGAAATCTAAAATTAGAAGGGATAAAAGTAAGATAGTCAATAATCAATCTAATTTAAAAATTCAGAAGAAACTTATTTAGTTAGAACTTAGGACACACGGAATTGTTGAAATAAACAACATAGGTTAATTTGAAATGAATCTGAAGAGGGAGTTAGGAGTTATAATGTAGACAAGGGGAGGCTTGTGGGGAACACAAAACGTACCACAGATTATTGGGCTGAATAATTGGTTTTGGTTGCATAAATACTATTTAAACCATTTTACTGGCCTTACAGCATTGCAAGAGTAAAACTATTTAGTGTTCAGATATAGAAGTCACGAAAAGCTTGTCCGTTGGTATCAAAATATTTAATAGAATGTTGGCCTCTTGTGAGATATTGTATTCTAGGTTCCTTCACTAAGCCACTCACAAGCGCTTTATGTCTATTCATTCATAACACCCTTTACTAACCCAGTCACTGCGTTCCCGTTTCATTCATTCATAACTCCCTACTATAACACTAACCTACAGAGCTTAATATATTTAACTATCATAAAACAGACCAAATTTAAAACAACCCTTTCTAATCAAAACAACCTTTTCAAACTCATTACTGCATTTTCACATCTTATCAGCCCTTGCTACCTCTGAATAAGTGTAGCATATAGAACAATTCCATCCCCAGCAAGTCTCCATAAAATATTATAAGATTAATCAGCCCTTCCCAACCGTCTCCCAGACCTGAATAAATTGCAGAATGCAACAAAGTTTCCCCAATTAATATGTACTTGTTAAATACTTTTTAACTGGGCTGTTATCCCTTTAAGAAACTGTCAGTGAAATTGCATGAATGAATGAAACTCACACTGACAAATAGTAAACAAATCTCACAACCCAGCTGCAGTCATCAGTTCAATATCCTTTATTCTCTTATTAAGTAAAGGTACAATTTCCAACTTATTTTGAGCATATAGGCCTAGTATTTATACTAACACTTACTAACCTAAAAGACAAAACCACTAACACCTCTTAATTATGCAAGCAGATCGGAGAGACAATCTTAATCCCATCAGAAGTAACAGCCAGCACTTAGCACATGTTTTAGCACATCTCCTGTCTCCCAGAACAGAAGCCCCTCAAACCTTTATGTATTATAGATAAAACAATGTAACACCATAGTAATGGAATTTTAAAATATGTAAGAACTGCATTTCAGGACTCTACTGTCACCTCGAACTTTGCTATTTGTAGTTTCTAAATAAAGAGGCTATTTTCGCCACTCAAAGATTTCGGTCATTATTGGAACACAATCCCACAATTTAGCGCAATTGGGCAGGATCGCTGGGGACACTGTCTAAACTGAGCAATCACTGACAGTTCTTTGAGGGTAAAAAGCTTCCTTCTTAGAATTGTGATCTAGTCTCTGAATGCAACCCCGAAACTTTTGTGAGTTGGCTATTTTGTTTCGAATCACCCATGTCCAGACCTCAGTTCAGCTAACATCATCTATGGCAGGAAATTGACCATGACACGTGGATTAGGGTGATCATGAGTGACCCCGGGAAACTGCCTATGACGTCAAGAAACAGGCTAGCCCCTCCTGACATAAAGGAGGAAGAAATGCTGTGGCAGTTGCAGAACTACCTTGAGGTACAGTTTTCGTTAGGGAAGACACACACCAAACTCGAGCAGAAGTATAATATGCCCAAGGACCCTAGATGATATTAGATTAGATTAGATTATTTAGATTAGATTAGATTACTTACAGTGTGGAAACAGGCCCTTCGGCCCAACAAGTCCACACCGCCCCGCCGAAGCGCAACCCACCCAGACCCCTACATTTACCCCTTACCTAACACTACGGGCAATTTAGCATGGCCAATTCACCTGGCCTGCATATCTTTGGACTGTGGGAGGAAACCGTAGCACCCGGAGGAAACCCACGCAGACATGGGGAGAACGTGCAAACTCCACAGTCAGTCGCCTGAGGCGGGTATTGAACCCGGGTCTCTGGCGCTGTGAGGCAGCAGTGCTAACCACTGTGCCACCGTGCAGGAGCTGCAAGCTGGCTGAACAGCAATAAAAACAGTGGTTACAGGGTATAGCGTGCATAAGACCGATTGGACAAATGTCACAGCTTGCTATCAAAAACCCACAGAAGAAGTCACAGAACATGAGGGCGGGCGACCTGGACAATTAGTGCCTTTTGTACCACCTACAACAAAAAGGTTATAAAGCCAGTATTGAAAAGGCTCAGATCGCTCAGAAAGAGGTCATCTGTCTAGGACAAAAAAATCTCCCATGGGAAAAGGGAAATCACCCAAAGCCAGACTGCAGCCATACACGCAACCAAACAGCCCATTACAATCTGAGAACTGAGGGCTTTCCTGAGGTGGGTCTGGGGAAAACCACCCGACAGAAAAATAAAGACTGAGTTAAATGGTCCCTTGCATTAATGGGACAAATTCGTCAGAGAAGTGAAGTCATGTCTCGATCAGCCCATGATTGTAAAGTAACCCAACTTAAAGAGCAGTTAAAAGCAGTGTATGAACAGCTGCAGAAAGATAGATCCAAACAGGAAACAGCTCGCCATAAAAATCAGGAGCAACAGAACAAGGACGAGATAACAGTCCTATCAGTTTCTTCCCTGGTTTCTAAGCTCAAAGAGAATTTGTACCCAACCACCGAGATATCCAGGTGGTGATTCGGACAAACCAAGCTATTGCCCTTGGGAAACAGAGGGACTCTAGCAGTGAATGTGATGAGGACTGTATATCCTCAGTATCATTTTTACAACCAGGAAAGTAAAGACAGAAAAAATGGGCAGGCAGAGATTAGAGGACAGCTTTGAGGTGGATGTTCTGGTACTACAGATTGAAATGCACACAGATGGTCTAAAGAAATGCCTCACCCAAAGACGGGGTGAAGACATGGGAAAGCTTAGACTGGTTAAGGGGATATGTTCCATCCCTGGGACAGGGTACAAATTCTGAATGTGATTGTTACCAATAGAGAAGAACACCTCCTTCATGAGGCAGTCAAAGGTGCTCTTGGAGAGTATGAGCAGGAGCTGCAAGTTGGCTGAACAGCAATAAAAACAGTGGTTACAGGGTATAGCGTGCATAAGACCGATTGGACAAAAGTCACAGCTTGCTATCAAAAACCCACAGAAGAAGTCACAGAACATGAGGGCGGGCGACCTGGACAATTAGTGCCTTTTGTACCACCTACAACAAAAAGGTTACAAAGCCAGTATTGAAAAGGCTCAGATCGCTCAGAAAGAGGTCATCTGTCTAGGACAAAAAAATCTCCCATGGGAAAAGGGAAATCACCCAAAGCCAGACTGCAGCCATACACACAACCAAACAGCCCATTACAATCTGAGAACTGAGGGCTTTCCTGAGTCTGCGTAACTTTAATCGATGCTGGGTTGATTCATGTACCCAAATAGCCAAACCTTTGACAAACATCTTGAAAGGACACAGGACTCAAAAGAACAGATTGTACTGACAAGGGAACAGGAAGGCGGCTTCTAGGACCTAAAGAAAGCACTTTGTTCCATGCCAGCATTAGGCATCGCCAATAACGGGATACGTTGCTTGACCACGTAAAGGAGGGCTATATGAGGCCCAATGGGCTGTCACCACACTCCACACTATTATGGCATCAGGAAGCCTGCACCTCCCCCACATCCCCCCACCCGCCTGCCCCTCCCCCACATCCCCCCACCCACCTGCCTTCACCCCCACCACCCCCAAGAGCATCGGCACAGGAAGCAGAATTACGGTCTCTGACTGAAGCATGCAGAATAGCACAGGATAAGTCTGCCAACATTTGTATGGACTCCTATGCTTTGGAGTTGACTACAACTTTATACAACTATGGAAACAGTGTGGATTCCTAACAGCTGCAGGAACCCCCATCAGAAATGGGAAAGAAGTCAAGGACTTGTTGGAAGCTGTCCAGCTACCCGAAGAAGTGGCCATATTAAACTGCAAAGCCCACACTAAAGGTAAACACGATGGAAGCCCTAGTAGATCATGCAGCCGAAAGTGCCACCTCCAATCATTCCTGCCATGAGCCCAAGTGCACATTTTCCAGCTCGACATGGAGACAGCAAACCAAAATCTGCAAACAATGCAGAATAAACATTCCCAGGAAGAGAAATGGGAATGGATTGAAAATGGACATAGACTATGTTAAGATGGAGTTTGGAGACATCAGGAACCAAATCCATCGGTTGCGCCCACTACCATGATGCTGTACCGAGCACATGGAGACATTTGGGACTAGAACAAATGACAGTCCAGTTCCAGCACAGCTAGTGGGGACAAGGTTGCAAAACATTTGCCAAGTGGTACAGGACTGCTGCCTCACTTGCCAGAACAACCCTGGAACCAAAGTGCAAGTTCCCCAACTGAAAGTGCCAGTGCATTCCAGCACTTGCAGGTTGATTATTTCTCACTCCCATGCTGTCAAGGCTATTCAGAGGCCCTGGTAATTGTGGACAAGTTTTCCAAGTGGGTGGAAGCTGTCTCTCAAGGAAAGCCACAGCCAATCACACAGCCAAAGTACTGTGTAAGGACTATATACTTCATTGGGGGTTACCAATTAGCATTGATTCAAACCAGGGAACAGTATGTCAAGAAGTTTCATGGGAACAGTATGTCAAGAAGTTGCCAGCTGTTGAGATTGATTGGAACTTTCACTGTCCTTATCACACAAAATCATCAGGGCAGGTGGAAAGAATGAATCAGACCCTGCTCTAAATACCACCAGGATGGACTGCTCTGGCCCCAGACTGTGCCAATAGCTCTGTGCAGCATCAGGGCTACTCTCAATAAAACGACAGGTCTGAGCCCATTCAAAATAGTGACAGGCAGGCCAATGACAAGAGACCTATGGAGGGCTGACTGTCCCAGAGAGTGGAATACAAAGGGAAAGTGATGTTTCAGTGATGTGGAGTTTTAGTCTGACCCCATCTGGAGTAAAACCTTCAGTTATAGGCAGTCTACCATATGAAATATAGCTTTGGAGGGAGTGTAATGCGAGTACATCAAACGGTACTGAGGCTTGAAGAGTTAAAATGCATAGACAGGTTACAATTGTGATCCTTTTCAGTTTAAAAGTTTTAAAGATGATATAATGAAGGTGTATGAAAGGCTAGAGGAATTAGATAGGGTAGATACAAAGAAACTATTTTGTCTAATGCAAACTTTGTAAACAATTTAAAAAGCTCACCTAGGTCATTCAGGCATGAAAACAGGAAGCCAATTATTAAAGATCTGATCTCTCTCTCTCTCACACACAAAAAAGCTGTGGACTCTAACTCTTTTGAAATTTTGAAGTCGGAGATCAGTGGATTTTGCTGATTTGAACTAATAAGGCATATAACATGAAGTGGAAATACAGATCAGTTACTTGGCGATATGTTTCCACTTATTTGTATCCCTCTCAATTCATAGCAAGAAAAGAACTTCTTACATACCACAAAACAGTTGTGCTTGAATTCATTATTATTTAGACTATCAGAAGTAGATCACGAGCATTTTAACTTCTTATTGTCCTTGTACCCTTTACCAAAAGATTAAACTTAAATGTCATCATAGTTCAAAATGTAACACATTTCTAAATTTTGTATATGGAAGAAATAAAACCACTCAGGATACTACAGTTAAATGTACAGTCAATATGGTTTTTGGTCCAATGTTACAGGGCTTGTGGTTACAGTATTCTGCTAACAACCCAAGGGTCAAGAGTGGAAATTCCACAACGACAAGCTATGAAAATAATCTAGTTATAATTGGATAATACCAGAAAAGAATTAGGAACCATTAATCAGTCAAGCCAGATTGATACTAAAGGTGCCCAATGAAACTAACATCAGTGGAAGTTAAAAGGGAACGTTCAGCACCTGGAGCACAGTCCCAGTTGTCAGAGGATGATGTCCACTATTACAGGACATCTCTACAGCAGTTCTTCAGATGTGATTGTGACTTAAAAATTTTCAGCTGCTTCATTATTAATCTCCTTTTTGTTGAAAAGTCAGAACTGAGGACTATTGTGGTGCAGCAATATCATCTTTACCACAGAGTTAAGATGCTTAGGTTCAAGTGCCATGTGGTCCAGAGGCTTTTATCTTTGAAAAGGTCCATTATAAAATATTTATAAGGTCAGAACTGGAGCCAATTTCTGGTTTTCCCGCAGCTTTCAGTTCTATTCACAATAAAATGAAATACAGCACTGTAGCGTATAGGGGGACTTGGGCACTATCCAGGATAGGCCACTGTTCAAGATGGTAGCAAGTAGCATAATGTACGAGCTCCTACCCAGAGGTCATCTGCTCCATACGCTTTTATTTTTCTTTCTTTCTCCAGTGAGTTTTCTTTCCTTATCTTCTGTGGAATGCTCAGCTGCTTCAAGGTGTCCAGTGGGTCTGATGTAATGCTTCTTCCCAGTGGCAGTGATGGAGGGAGTCAAGTTTGTGCTCCCAGCAGCAGCAGCATTAGCAGAGGGAGGCGAGAGTGTGTTCCTGGCAGTGGCACAGGAAGGTCAGTTTGGGCCCAAACAGGTTCAGCAGCAGCTGCATTCCCAAGATCGGCCCTGTGCAGACTTGTGGTGATGACGCAGTCAGTAGAAGGAAACTGGTGCCGGATAGCATGGCAAAGGGACTCAAGGCTGGCCAACTGCTTCCTGCTGGTGTTGATCTCTACTTCAGGGTGAAATAACCTACATCCAGGCCCATGGCTAAGCACTTAAGAATGACTGCAACTTTGAACTTTTAACATTGCAATATTTTCTACTTTATATCTAACATTTTTTTAGACAGATTAGATTCCCTACAGTGTGGAAACAGGCCCTTCGGCCCAACCAGTCCACACCGACCCTCCAAAGAGTAACCCACCCAGACCCATTTCCCTCTGACTAATGCACCTAGCACTATCGGCAATTGAGCATGGCCAATTCTCCTTTGGACCGTGGGAGGAAACCGGAGCACCCGGAGGAAACCCACACAGACACGGGGAGAATGTACAAACTCCACACAGAGAGTCGCCTGAGGCTGAAATTGAACCTGGGACCCTGGTGCTGTGAGGCAGCAGTGCTAACTACTGAGCCACCATGCCACCCTAGGTACCTAGGTACCTTTGAATCTGAGACGGCAGCAGAAATGGGGACTTTGTACACTTTTCACTGATCTCCATTATCCTTGTACTTGAGTACACGTGACAATAAAATCTAATTCCAATAACATATAATGACCACTACTATAACCTCTAAATGGCACCCTCACTAAGTTCCATCACATTTTATAGTCATATAAAGTTACTAGAGGTTAATTGGTCCCCCCATATAGATACTATTATTAAAACAAGTAACTCATCTTTTTATCTTTCAAAACCGCTCAACTTTCTAGAAATTAGAGTGAAATGAAACACACTAAACAGGTCTGAGTTCCTACAGCCTGTAAATTCAAGAAACTAGACACTATTTAGCAAAAAGGAATTAAGTGGCACCACTGCTCATTGGTTGAATATCCACACTTGTCATCAAAGCAGTGTATCCACAACATGCACTATCTACATGACACACTGTCACTTGCCAGATTTACTTTGTTAGTCTATGTGAACTCTACCACAGGAACATTATTAACATGAGAACAGTTTTCTCTTCAAACTCCCCTTCAAATTACATCGGTTACTGGGAATAAATTGAGACAAGAAAAAACAATATACATTTACACAGAATCAAAAATCACACAACACTGGTTTATTTGAAATTGCAGTTAATGGCATGGGAAGCTGGTCATTGTCAGTGGATTAAGCGGCTGTAGACAGATTCTCGGGAAGCACCAAAAGTATGCATGGGTTTGATAAAAGATAACCAATGTTAGAGATTCACTGGCTGCAATCTGATACTCAGCAGTGTAACCATGTTAGACACATCAACTGAGCTTTGCAGAAGAATGGCCATGGTAAGAAATGGCTTATGAACCACCATAGCAAAGGCTACACAACAATGCACCATGGCTGGTCATCTAATAAATCAACTATTAGATCCTAACATAAATAGCAAAATGCACATTTTTTAACATTAGACAGAAAATGTTTATGAATGACAGTTTTAGTCAAATTGCAAAACTTGCCAGCTCTCAAAACATACTACTTGCAAAGCTATACACGGTGTTTTGGCTTTAATATAAACTCTACAGGTCTATCTGATAAAAGGAAGATTGAACATTAATTTGCAAGAAATTGCATCAACTCACCTTCAGGTGCCTTTGCATCACACATCTTCGTCACCCAAGTTGCATTTGAATGTGCTTGCCTCAAGCTAAATGAAGTATGGTTGACCTGAAGAAAAAAATACACACAAAAATATAAATATCAGAAACTGTGTTTACGTAAAGCTTACTTGCCTTACATTAAGGCACATTTGATTCATCTAAAAACCCCTGTCCCTCACAATTAGGTTGATCTTACAGTGCAAATTGTTTTCATTAAGTGAATACTTCCTGCCATTTTAAAGGACTTTGTCCCAATAGAAATGAGTTGTGGTATGTTTTCCAAAATTAACTTTCAGTGACCAGTGTACAAGTCCAGTTTTTCTACCCATTTGGCCCAAGTCCACACTGACCCTCCAAACAGTAACCTACCCAGACCCATTTCCCTCTGACTAATACACCTAACTTTATGGGCAATTTAGCATGGCCAATTCACCTGACTTGCACATCTTTGGAATGTGGGAGGAAACCAGAGCACCTGGAGGAAACCCATGCAGACACGGGGAGAATATGTAAACTCCACACAGACAGTCGCCCATGGTTGGAATCGAACTCAGGTCCCTGGCACTGTGAGTCAGCAGTGCTAACCACTGAGCCACCATGCCGCCAAGTTTTTCCATATATAATGTCGAGTCAGTTTCATTCTCAAATTAAGGACTTATTTTCTTGATCCTCAAAACATTACTAATTTTTAAAAATAGGATATAAAAATACGAATAATCAGTGTTCATAATTTACAGATAGCAAAGGAAACCAAACTGAGCAGTAACAACATCTCTGAACATTATTTCACTTCTAAGTATCAATATATAGGAATAATACAAACATGCAACTACTCCATTACTCTCCATCTCAAACTACTTCTAGTCAGTTTAGTGAGCAAATGAAGGTTGCTTCCAAATTGTAGTATTAGCACTCAGAATATGATGAATAATAGTTTGACCTTATGAGCCAATTCAATTATCTATTTAATGATAGGTTTGGGTAAACAAGTTCAGATCATTTCATTTACTGTGCGCTTTACAGTTAAGATATATCCAAAGAGATACTGAAATAGCCAAATAGATATGCTGCAGAAAACTCAAATTGTTCATTTGAACATTCAGTTCAAAGTTACGTTTGCCACCTATGGAAAAGAATCAACTTTGTGTGATCTCTTGGAACGAATGCCAAAATGTTCACTCCATATGGTTCCATTTTATACACAGTATAAGGTTTCTAATCCCTGTCTTTAGCAAAACATGTGTCGCTATGCAACTCACCTGCCAATTTTCATTTCTTGTAAGACATTTATTTTGTTAGAAACATTTAGATAAGAGGATTAATGAAACACCTTAAAATCAAAATAAGTTAGATGGATAATTTGCACAACAGAGACTGCAGATAATTTAACAGAAGTGGTGGCCATTTGCCCCAGTGTGCCTATGCCAGCACTTGGTGCACAGCAGTTAGAAATAGTACTGACCTATAGTTCTGTATTTTTCCCTGCTCCAAATGTGTTGCATTGGAAATTTCATACATAAAAATGCACTGGACAAGCTACAAATGCACATGCCCAAGCAAATGTCAACCAGAATTCAA